>NC_041405.2:50341202-50473702 GCF_900747795.2 Erpetoichthys calabaricus
TATACACATCCACATATATATACACATATCAACATATATATATATATACACATACATACACACACACACACACACACATATATATATACACATACAGATATATAAATACATACAGATATATATATTATATATATCGATCCATCCATCCAATTTCCAACCCGCTGAATCCAAACACAGGGTCACGGGGGTCTGCTGGAGCCAATCCCAGCCAACACAGGGCACAAGGCAGGGAACCAATCCTGGGCAGGGTGCCAAGGTACACATATATATATACACACATATATATATACACATACAGATATATATATACACATACAGATATATATATACACACACATATATATATACACATACAGATATATATATACACATACAGATATATATACACACACATATATATATACACATACAGATATATATACACACATATATATATATACACACATATATATATACACATACAGATATATAAATACATACAGATATATATATACACATACAGATATATACACACACACATATATATACACATACAGATATATTTATATATATATAGCAAAATACCCGCACTTCGCAGTGGAGAAGTAGTGTGTTAAAGAGGTTATGAAAAAAAATAAAGGAAACATTTTAAAAATAACGTAACATGATTGTCAATGTAATTGTGTTGTCATTGTTATGAGTGTTGCTGTCATATATATATATATATATAATATATGTGTATGTGTATATGTATATATATATATGACAGCAACACTCATAACAATGACAACACAATTACATTGACAATCATGTTACGTTATTTTTAAAATATTTCCTTTTTTTTTCATAACCTCTTTAACACACTACTTCTCCGCTGCGAAGCGCGGGTACTTTGGTAGTATACAGTATATATATATATATATATATATATATATATATATATATATATATACTAGCAAAATACCCGCACTCCGCAGCGGAGAAATAGTGTGTTAAAGAGGTTATGAAAAAGTAAAGGAAACATTTTAAAAATAACGTAGCATGATTGTAAATGTAATTGTGTTGTCATTGTTATGAGTGTTGCTGTCATATATATATACATATACACATATACACACACATATACACACATATAGAGATATATTATATATACATATACACATATATTTTAATATATATATTTTTTATATATATATATATATATATATATATATATATATATATATATATATATACACACACACACATACATACATACATACATATACACACATAGATGCACTTACAATAACATTGAAATCAATATAAACAACATTAACAGCATTATCATATGAGAATATGAAGTAATATATAAGAAGCACATTTCATATAAATATAAATTATTAAACAGTAAAATCTTCTTCTATAATTTGCTACCGTGGCTTTTCGTTGGTCTGTCCAGGATTTTAAATCACCTGTAGCTTGCAAACCGTTTCACCTATTGACTTGAAATGTGGTACACATATAATACGTCACGTCCGCTATCCGCTTTATGGGTGATGATTGTATTACTCTTTTTATGTTTATTTTATTTTAGAATCAACTCCTATCTGCGCACACCAGGGCGGCCGTGGGCAGATGCGTATGGTGTATTCACTCCATGTTATCATGCATTGCGCTGTCAGTGGTATTTTGATAAAAGAATTTGAACAATATATAAGAAGCGTATAAATTATTAAACAGTAAAACATTAACATTTAAGAAGTAAAGTTACATCGAGTACTACTGCAGTGCCTTCGGGTATACCTAATTTTTTCTTTGCCCATTACATGCTTAAATGTATACATTTTTTGGTGTACCTACCCGAGAACACGCGACATATAACCGACCGTGGGAGAAGCATGGATTTTAAACACGCGTTGAGTTCATCTGCTGGTCTCCCTCGTGGAATAACTGGTAATGTTTGACTAAAATCTACAGCGAGTAAAACGACATTACCTCCTTTTTTTTTTTTTACGATCTCTTGAGATCTTGCTTTTTTCGGATCAAGGCTTCATAAGCTCTTTTATGTTCCATGGTGTACTTAATAAGTACTAATTATCCCAAACCATCATCTTTGAATGTTGCAAGACTTTCGCCTTGTATGTAGATCGGGGTAATTACATTCATTGCATTCCTAGTCTGAATCACAATCTGATTGTATGGGTGGTTACCTGGCACTGTAGGGTTGCCACCCGTCCTTTAAAATACGGAATTGTGCCGCGTTTGAGAATGAAATTGCGCGTCCCGTTTTGAATCAATACTGGACGGGATTTATCCCGTATTTTTTTTATCATTTTTTTTTTAAAGCAGCGTCTCATGCAAATCATCCCACACGCATTTTATGAAGATGCCTCCTTTCCTACTTTTGATTGGGTAATACTTGATGTCATCGTTAGTTTGATTGGTGTTTTTAACTGTCCAGTGAGGAGGGCGTGTCTTTTAAGTACAGTCTGCAAAGTGTTGGCACTGAGATGTGGCGTCAGCGCCATAGTTGAAGCCCCTAACATTGCGGTCACCAAGTCGGCTAACATCCGCCATGTGCTGTCTTTCAGTTGCGAGAAGCAGATCATAGAATGGTTGAAACTGTTGCCCCTAACGTTGCGCCACGGCGTGTGGTTCGTTTATACCTCATGTGTTCTCATTAAACTTTTATCTCGCGAATATGTTATTGCAATCCGCAGCGGGAGCGTTTCTATAAACTTAATTTAAACTTACGTTTTACACCGTGCTTTCTTTCCCTTATGAACATGCTTGTATGCTTAACTCGCTCCGTTCTCAATTGTTTAATTAATTTTTTGCTCTTAGCTGTTCGCGGCTCTTCCTCCATTTCCCCCTACTTCCTTCTTTTATCTCGCGAATATCTTATTGCAATCCTTAACGGGAGCGTTTCAATAAACTGATTGAAAATAGTTTTGCATTTACCTTTTTAGTAAAAGGCGAGCTTTTAAGCCTGAGAAATCAGCCCGTAAATGCACACGTTTAATTGCACATGTGTTAATATGTATGATTACACAGTATTAAAAGACAGTGAACAACGTCAGTTACCTTTGTTCCCGCGTTTGATAAAAGGTGAGCTTTTAAGCCTGAGAAATCACCCCGTAAATGCAGACGTTTAATTGTACATGTGTTAATATGTATGCTTACACAGTATTAAAAGACAGTCAAAAATTAACGTCATTTACCTTCGTTCCCGCGTGTGACTCGTGCTGTAAATCTCTTCCTTGTTTTTAGTTCACGTGATTACGTAGGAGGCGTGATGACGCGATACGTGACTCCGCCTCCTCCATTACAGTGTATGGACAAAAAATATGTTCCAGTTATGACCATTACGCTTTGAATTTCGAAATGAAACCTGCCTAACTTTTGTAAGTAAGCTGTAAGGAATGAACCTGCCAAATTTCAGCCTTCCACCTACACGGGAAGTTGGAGAATTAGTGATGAGTGAGTCAGTGAGTCAGTCAGTCAGTCAGTGAGGGCTTTGCCTTTTATTATTATAGATATATATATATATATATATATATACACACACACACACACACATACACATATATTATATATATATATATATATATATATATATATATATACACACACATATATATGTATACACACATATATATATATATATATAAATATATATATATATATATACATACATATACACACATACATGCAGTTTCAATAACATAGAAATCAATATAAACAACATTAACATCATTATCATATGAGAATATGAAGTAATATATAAGAAGCACATTTCATATAAATATAAATTATTAAACAGTAAAATCCATCCATCCATCCATCCATCCATTTTCCAACCCGCTGAATCCGAACACAGGGTCACGGGGGTCTGCTGGAGCCAATCGCAGCCAACACAGGGCACAAGGCAGGAAACAATCCTGGGGTTTTATCTTTATTTTATTTTATTGTAGAATCAACTCCTATCTGCGCACACCAGGGCGGCCGTGGTCGGATGCGTATGGTGTATTCACTCCATGTTATCGTGCATTGCGCTGTCACTGGTATTTTGATAAAAGAATTTGAACAACATATAAGAAGCGTATAAATTATTAAACAGTAAAACATTAACATTTAAGAAGTAAAGTAACATTAAGTACTACTGCAGTGCCTTCGGGTATACCTCATTTTTTGTTTGCTCATTACATGCTTAAATGTATACATTTTTTGGTGTACCTACCCGAGAACACGCGACATATAATTGAGCGTGGGAGAAGCATGGATTTTAAACACGCGTTGAGTTCATCTGCTGGTCTCCCTTGTGGAATAACTGGTAATGTTTGACTAAAATCTACAGCGAGTAAAACGACATTACCTCCTATTTTTTTTTTACGATCTCTGAGATCTTGCTTTTTTTGGTTCAAGGCTTCATAAGCTCTTTTATGTTCTATGGTGTACTTATCCCAAACCATCATCTTTGAATGTTGCAAGACTTTTGCCTTGTATGTAGATCGGGGTAATTACATTCATTGCATTCCTAGTCTGAATCACAATCTGATTGTATGGGTGGTTACCTGGCACTGTAGGGTTGCCACCCGTCCTTTAAAATACGGAATCGTCCCGTATTTGAGAATGAAATTGCGCGTCCCGTTTTGAATCAATACGGGACGGGATTTATCCCGTATTTTTTTTATCATTTTTTTTAAAGCAGCGTCTCATGCAAATCATCCCACACGCATTTTATGAAGATGCCTCCTTTCGTAGTTTTGATTGGGTAATACTTGACGTCATCGTTAGTTTGATTGGTCTTTTTAACTGTCCAGTGAGGAGGGCGGGTCTTTTAAGTACAGTCTGCAAAGTGTTGGCACTGGGATGTGGCACCCGCTGCAGTATGTGTCCCTTATTTTTTTGTATTAAAAGTGGTAACCCTACGTGGCAGGTAACAGTTATGTTTGGTCATGAAGTCGTCTAAAATCCGCCACGTGCCCTCTTTTAAGTGTGAGAAGTAGATATATATAGCCAAATTCTCGCGCTTCGTTGCGGCTAAGTACTGCTTTTAATTTTTTAAGAAAAGAAAACCTTTTTAAACGGATCGAAAATACAGTATACCAATAACAATTTGTTAAGGATCTGTTTTTTTCTGAACCTCGCTTTTCACAGCTGTCGCGCTACGGCGTGTGTTTCGTTTATTTGACAGTATGTAGATCGTGGTAATTACATTCATGGCATTCGTTTTCTGAATCACAATCTGACTGTATGGGTGGTTACCTGCCAGGTAACGCTTGTGGTTGGTCAGGAAGTCGCCTTACATCCGCCACGTGCCCTCTTTCTGTTCCCAGAAGCTGATCATAGAATGGTTTTAATAGTTTACTTTCAAATAATGCAAAGAGTATGCGACACGTGTTTCTCCCTAATTCTGGGGTCATCAGGCATACACACTCACTTCATCCCCTCTCGGGAATCGAATGTCTATCGTCAGCGCCAGAGTTGAAGCCCCTAACGTTGCGGTCAGCAAGTCGGCTAACATCCGCCGTGTGCCGTCTTTCAGTTGCGAGAAGCAGATCATAGAATGGTTGAAACTGTTGCCCCTAACGTTGCGCTACGGCGTGTGGTTCGTTTATACCTCGTGTCTTCTCATTAAACTTTTATCTCGCGAATATGTTATTGCAATCCGCAGCGGGAGCGTTTCTATAAACTTAATTTAAACTTACGTTTTACACCGTGCTTTCTTTCCCTTATGAACATGCTTGTATGCTTCACTCGCTGGCTTCTTATTGTTTCGCTCCCTTCTCAATTGTTTAATGAATTTTTTGTTCTTCGCTGTTTGCGGCTCTTCCTTCATTTCTCCCTACTGAGTTCTTTTATCTCGCGAATATGTTATTGCAATCCGCAACGGGAGCGTTTCAATAAACTTAATTTAAACTTACGTTTTACACCGTGCTTTGTTTCCCTTATGAAGATGCTTGTATGCTTCACTCGCTCCCTTCTCAATTGTTTAATTAATTTTTTGTTCTTCGCTGTTTGCGGCTCTTCCTTCATTTCTCCTTACTCAGTTCAGTCTTTTCACGTGATTACGTGGGAGGCGTGATGACGTGACACTCAACTCCGCCTCCCACGGCCATCAAGCTGCCGTCCATTACAGTATATTGTCAAAAATGAGGTTCCAGTTATGACCATTACGCGTTGAATTTCGAAATGAAACCTGCCTAACTTTTGTAAGTAAGCTGTAAGGAATCAGCCTGCCAAATTTTAGCCTTCCACCTACACGGGAAGTTGGACAATTAGTGATGAGTGAGTCAGTCAGTCAGTCAGTCAGTGAGTCAGTGAGGGCTTTGCCTTTTATTAATTAGTATAGATTCATTGCTGTTTTGTTATTATAAATATTTAGTTTGGTTTTATAACTGATGACCTCAGTTATATGTAGTGCCCATCAGATTATAACAATTATCTTGTAGGACCTTTTAATAGTTATTCTCAGTGAACTGCAGTAGATCTATTTACGTACATGAGCATTTCCATACTGCATTCTGATTTACATTTCTAAGTATCTGAGTAACACAACTTTTATTTGTGATTATGTAGGGATGGCCATCTGATCTACCCCAACATTCTTAATACTGGTTGTTCTTTATTATTTTAAAGACATTTATTGATAATAAGTTAATGTTTTTCAATATGTTTACTTGTTGCCATTTGGTTTACATCTAAACCACACACAAATACACAGAGTACATACATTTTGTAGGAGGAGAACTGGCATCCTGGCTGGGAAGGAGGATGGTTTCTTACCCAGATTGGAGGCCAGAGCAGAAGGGCACACAGATTGGCTGACAGGATGAGAAAATATCTTTGTTCCCAGCTGCTATAATATAACGGATGGACCAGTGGAATTCAGGAATCGGAAGCAATTCCATCCCCCATACACCAGGTAGCAGTGGTACTTGTGTGACAGCTCAGTCGGGATACCCACAGGGGTGCTTGGGAGTTGGAGTCTAGAAGTGCAAACCTGACAGTGTTCCTGAGTACCGATAGAGGGCACTATCGGGGGAGGACCTTCCTACTTTCTATATGACCAGACAGTGCTTCTAGGAAGACACTGGAAGCATTCCCGGGTCCAGCTTAAAATAGAGCCTGCTGCCTCACATCAGTGAATCAAAGTCAGTTGGCAGCGGCAACACTCAACAGGAGGAAGAAAGTAGAAAGAACTAATTAGGTTTATCTTTATTGTGTAAATTATCTTTGGAAGAATGATTTGGAAAATCTGCCATGGTTTAAAAAACATCTTTTATTTAAACCTACGAATGTGTTGAGCATTACTGTGTCTTGGGTTTGGGGTTCAGTGGCACAACCTTGTGGTTGCAATTTATAAAAAAAAAATCCAGCTCCCAACATGCTTCAATAAGAAGTGTTATGTGTGTATCTTGACAGTTTTCTAAACATACTGCATCAGTGATTTGACTGAACAGCCTACAGCATTTACACCCTTCCACCAGTGATCAGGTTTTCAATGTTCACTGGGCACACTAGAATTCCTTTGTAACATGTATGTTGATTTGCTATGTCCCTGTTAGTTATGTTCATTCTCTGTCTCTCCCTGAAGTTTCTTCACTCTGTCCCTGTACCCCCTTGGCTGTGCCCTCATCTCTGTCAACCTATTGCTAACTATAAACCCCTTCATGATGAGTTCTCTCTTCATACTCAGAATTTTGAGAAGGCTTGCGCTGGAATTGAGATTCTAATTTCCAGATACCTTTTGTACATTTTAAGATAGTTATGAAGACACCAAACACTTGCTTGCCTGAATGCTATTATATCGCTGCCCAGATGCACGATAATGAATTGCTAATGTCAAACTGGGCAGATAAAAAAAATGTAGCAGATAGAATTTTTGTGAATCCCTGATTAGTTGTACAGCACAAATACATTTTAGTTTTTACTCACAGAACTGTTACATTGGATGATACAGCTGGCACAGCCTCCAGATCCTTCTGTATGCACAAGATTTTTCGGCTTTCACAGGTGCATTGCTCTGGGTAGACATCCAGCACTGCAGAGCAAACACTTGGGTTAGTGACACTGGCTCCCAGATATACAGAGGTTGTAAAAGACAGAAAGAAGCTCTTAAATGAAGCAGATTACATGATCCAGGGTCTCAGGAAGATGCCATTGACATCCTGTTAAGTGCAAGACTGGAGAGTGAGACCTCAAGGTTTACGAAAAGACTGTGCTTACAGGCCCAATCAATATAAAAGACTACAATGTGATAGCCAGTGGGGCACAAAGACCGGTGTAAAAGTCTAATAAGTCAAAGCGGCTCCCTGTTAGAATAGCCAACAGCACAGCTGTTCAGTAGAAAGACCTGCCGTTAACAGTTTTTTTAATTCTTTTTGGCCAAGAAGTAGCTGAGGTGAAGGTCACATTGTCAGAACAGGAAGTTTGCTCTTCTGGTTAACTTTAGAATGCCTATCAGGCCACTGAAAGACAAGCTTTTTACATGACTGGGATGAACATCAGGGGCTTCTGTTGCTCCAGAGTACAAGGTTACTTTCTCAGGCTGTAAACCATGAAGACAACTGAGTTCCTGTTTATTTTTTCCAAGCCATAAAATAATCATTAAAATGGACCGACAGTCAATCTGGAAAGGATGTACCACTTAACAGTTTTCTATTCAACCTGAGAAGTTTTACTGTTCCTTCCATTGCCTCAAGAGTGCATGGCCTTTGGTCATGACTCATAAGAAGATTTTAAGGTAGCTAGAAGACTTCAACTGAGCAACCTCTTCATTTAAAATTTTGGGATAGAGAAAACACATGAGAGAAATCTTCACTATGAGAAAATAAAAATGGTAGAAAATTCACAGGCAAAATGTTGACCAGCAATAATTTAAAAATTAGCAAACTCTGCCCTAGCCCACCACAGACAATCTATTATCTTTGGGAGACTTTGGGTCACAAACTTACAAAAGCAACCAGAGTGTCCTCCCAGCCTTAACTTGTTCCACATATTCATGTCATCCTTTCTGAATCATATTTACATAATCCCTGCTGAATGAAAGTGACCCTGTCACATACACACTTAAGTGATCAATTTGTCCTTTAAAGGAAACATGTCTTGACAGAAAGAATTTTGCTTCCCCTCATTTTTACGCCAACAGCTGCATTCCTGTTCTGATGTCATTATTTTAAGGATGCATCAATTCTCCAAAACTGCAGACAAGTAGAAGGAATGCGTTTACAACAATCCAGCCAATGTTTAACTCTTTAGCTACCAGCTCATTTGCCCATGTGCTCCATATCTGGCCTGGACATCTGCTCCACAGTATATTTCTTGAAGCTAAGGGGGAGATAAACAACAGACATACTTACAACATTCTTTTGGCTCTTCGGTTTTTGTTTTCATAAATGAATTAAAGAGTTGAGGCCAGCCATTGTCATCAACTGGAAATGGACAAGAACACAAAGTAACATGAATGAGTCGTATGGACAAGACATGCTAATGCAGAAAGTATTGTTATGATCCATCAAGATAAAAAAACAGTCAAAACAGTTAACCACTGCAGCTGACCCGAGGATCACAGAGATCCACCTTAATGTTCAATCAGAATGTTGGATTTATCATGTTGTAATTGTCATGTTCAGTTGCTTGGCAGCTCTATATTAGTTTGGAGTGAGTTACAATCGATGTGTACATGAACCACTCTCTTCCAATTGGATTAAATGGGACTTAAAATTAATGGGTTGATGGATATTGATAGATTGGTCATTGTATATTTGAATATTTGACTGACTCCTTAGTCCAAAGTGATTTATAATGCCAGTACAGTGTAAAATTATTTCTGTAAAGATAAAGTTTGCCTTCTACAGCTTCTTTCATACAATGATGAACACTGCCTATTGACATTCTCATTCCCTGCCATCATTACCACTGTCACACATTGGGAATACTACATTTTTACCAGGTTTAAGACAGAAGTCATACCTGAAGAAAAGCCAATCCAACAATTATTATGTCAGTTGGGCATGTATTGCCTTATCTTATTTTACAGTCAGAGCCTATCATAGTGGCTTCTAACACAAGACAGCAGCCAGCTCTGGTGCCACCATGCCAGTCCATCACAGGGCCCACTCATGCTTCTAGAATTTCTAGAAAAGTTTGGAGGATGCCACCAGATATGTGTAGCAAAGAAATCAAATTAAAAAATAAAAAATGAGGGACAGATAGAATCAGGCTAACATCAAGCTCTACTTTGGACCAAAGAGTGATCCAGGGGTGGGGAGTATGTAGCAATGCCACATAAGGGGCTTCATTTATTACTGGGTATGTCCTGTTTGGTGTTTGTTAAATGTTAATAACAACACTGGTTGTGCAGATTCCTGTTTGTAAATATGGAGACTATGTCTGTGGAATTTGTAGTTTGGATGGACAGCAGGATGTGGCTGTCCTTTTCGATTTGTTCATTTCTTGACTGACTTCAATTTCAGCAGCACCTAAAGCCCTTTATCAACTGGACATTCGCAGCAGAGGATTGCGTGTGTCCGCCAGATTTAGGGACAATAGTGGGTTCTTTTTTCCCCAATCCAGTCCACCAATTTGACAATGTGTGTGAAGAGGCATGCTTCAGAAGACCATTTACCTTCTGGACTCTGATGGTAGGACTGTGTTCTCTATCCATGTTCCGAGAAGCAGTTTACTTAAAGGGAGTATTCTGCCACATCTTTCTCTTCTGATTTTATGTGTACAGTGCCTACAAACCCCAAACTACAAATCCCACAAGCCCCTCTGCATCCGTGCAAACTTGTTTAAAGACACAGACCCTAAATTTACACACAGGAATCTGTGTAACCAGTGTTGTTACTAACATTTAACAATCACCAAACAGGACACACCTACTAATGAAATAAACCCTTGTGTGGCACCACTACATACCAATGTTTCAAAAATGTCTGAAGTGTGGCTGTGAAATACGGGAACTGTCATATCTCTAGCAATAACACAAGTTTTTGGTTTGTAAAAGATAAAGTACTATACTACATTCTGAATACCCCCTATATAAGGAGTCAAAGGGATGAACATATACAAACAGAAAACTCTTCAGAAAATATCGCTCTATGGGACTTCTAGGATCTTCTTCTCCAACCAAGGACTGTCAGGTTAAAACTCCATTGATCCAGGAAATTAGTGACTTGCCCTTATAAACACGGTGACTGAATCCCATTAAATTCTTGAAATTGAACTTTCCAATTTGTGTGAAAGTGAGTTTTGATTTCTATTTGATAAGTGAGAATTTATCAGGGCAGTTGACTCCAACAAAATAAGTGATGCACTGAGGAAAAAAGGCCTGAGGTGTCATTCATGTTTTGAAACTAAAATAGTAACAGTATGTTCAAGAAACATCCTGACTGTGGTGCAGTGATAGCAAAATTTAATGAAGCTGCAACCCAGCAGCAATCAAGACAATGAGAGTGTCATGTTATAACATCCAAAACCAAGAGGTCACAACAGTCATAATCTACATCACTAAAACTCTGCACTTCTAATGTTCCAATCTTTCAATCTTCCAAGACAGTGAGGCTCAGAAGTCACAATCATTTAGAAGGACACAGTTTCATTGATATGACTTATTGGGAAACTGAAACTGTGAGGTCCTCATGTACAATCAGAGGGCAGTGCCATTATCAAACAGTTATTATCATAAGCGACTGTCAAAAATGATGTAGTGGTTAAATAATAGACTGTGAAATTCAGTTATTTTGTGGGATATGGCTGTGATAAAGGATGGGTCAGTCGTTAGCATTTGTGCCCCATAGCTATAAAGTCCTGTGATTAAATCCAAGCCCGAATCCCATCTTTGTGAAAATTGTATGTTCTCATTGTAGTTTATTTTGACTGGCAATTCCAAATTAGCCATGTATGATTTCATGTGTGTGTTATTGTGTGTGAACAAGTGTCCTATAGTAGACTGTGGTCTCATCCAGGGTTCTCACAACCTTATATTGCAATAAGTAGACCTGAAGAATCAATAAAATACAAAATAGGAATGAATAATTATGGTACATATCACAGACATTCTGATCAGTTAAAGGAAGTGTGCACAGTGAAAAACAACAATGGATCTGCAAGTCCAGGAAAATGAGAATGTCATGGCATGGCAGTTAACACCTATCTTGGTAAAGCAGCAGTGATATCATAGTCACTGCAGTCTTCTAGAACAATTGGACAGCTGTCTTCGTAGATCATGATAATTAGATTTTGATGTGCTATAGCAGAAAACATAATTGAACGAGGCAACAGGACAGTGATTATGGCCAGCTACTACATATTTTCATATGTCACTGTTGATTCTCCGTATTTTTTGAAGTTAAAACATATTTACATATCTGCTAGCGTCTGGTGAGGCCCCATTCTGAACTGCACCTAATTTTGATATCTGCCATTCTTCATATACAAACAGGATGGAGTTGCCCTTCCTGAATTTCAGCCGTTTCTGGAAAGGCCATTTTAGCACACAGTTCATGCATATTTAGTGATTTTCAAATTCCATAGTATGTCACAAGCTAAGATCTACAACTTTACATGTTTTGCTTCCTTGTTAAGATTACAACTATCTTACCACAATTCTCCTCATCGGCTCCATTGTCACAGTCCACATTCCCATTGCAGTGGAAGAGCTGCAGCAAGCAAATGGTGAGATTCCCACAGGGGAAGAAACCCAGGGGGCAAGCATCAGCATCAGGGTGGAACTGGACTGCAGTCGACTCTGCAAAAAAACACTGAGACATTTCTCAATCGGGAACACATAAGGGATTGGGATTCAAAATTCTTTTGAGTTTTATCATGTCATAGTAATGTTCACTCAGGAGCAGGCAGACTGAAATGCAATATATAGACATTCTCTTACTGCACAGAACATGTTCACTCTTACTGAGGCACTGT
Organism: Erpetoichthys calabaricus; assembly: GCF_900747795.2. Classification (NCBI taxonomy): domain Eukaryota; kingdom Metazoa; phylum Chordata; class Cladistia; order Polypteriformes; family Polypteridae; genus Erpetoichthys; species Erpetoichthys calabaricus. Next base: position 50,354,097 of record NC_041405.2, read on the forward strand.
CCAAGCTAACCTGACAAGTTTGACACCCATGGGGCAATAGGTACCAGTCTACTTTTTTTCATGAAGTTTAACCAAGCCAAGCAATTAGTGCATGATCGTGTGAAAGGCAAGCTTGAAACAGGGTTAGTCTTAGTAGGTTCACACAGGTATGTAGCTAAGTCTTGTCATCAAAGCCCTGATGGCCTCTTGTGGAGGTACAGCCTCTCCTCATTTTAGACATAATGCCAGATGTACTGTACATATAGCAGATGTGCTTATGCACTATTACCAAATGCAAACATTACATAGTTTTATACTTCTCTGTAAATTTTGAATTTTTTTCTAAATACCAAGTTACTTTTTTATAACTTGGCATTTTGAGCCTTTATTCAGAGATGAGTGCTATATAAGAATGAGTTGAAATGAATATCCGAGCTGCATATCAGACCAGATACTACTTAATGGTGGATGCTTGATTGTTGTCATTAGTAATCTCATGCCTGCCATTGTAGTGACTGCAGCACATCTGCCATCATAACTAACCACATAAATTCTTGCATTACACAGTACACTTCTATCACTGCCAGCAATCTCATGCCTACTAGTGGTAATAAAGTCTGCTATTGTGAATTGTATGAAAGATTATTCCTGCCAAAATGAAATGCAATCCAACATGTTACCTACATTGCAAGCAATGCTTATGAATTGGTGCCTTTAATTTTGGTACAGTTTTATTGTGTCATAATTCAAAAAATCATAATCAAATGATTGGTTGCTTTTCAGTGTGGCATGCAATTTTTGTGCCTGTTTAAAATGCAATACAGAAGCATATTGCATTTTAATTCATGTCCATAGATCATGTGTCATAACTAAAAGCAAAGAAAGCATATTGCATTTCAATTGAAAACCACACACTAATCATGCCAAAACTAAATATAATCAAATGACCAATCAGAGTTAAAAGGTGGGGCAAGGGGCATCTATACTTGGGGTAATGGTGAGTTGATAAGGCACAGGATCATCCATCTCTCTGAGCAGGTGGGAGTGGCGATGTAAGTGACAGTTTAATTCTCTTTCTTGTAGAAAGAAGGGGAACATTTTATAAAATAATATCTAGTTATCACTGGGAGTATGAATAAAAAGCTTTGAAAAAACCAAGCTTGTTGATGCTAACAAAACTTTCACTATATTCAGTATTTAGTTAAAACTGTTAAGTCACCCCTTGAAAATTTAACTGCACTGCTTAATTCACTATGTATAAAAAGAAAACAACTAAAGACAAGTTAACATAAGAGTAAATGTTTTCAGCAAGATCTAAAAGATATTTTTCACTGCTTCATTAATCACTCCACGGATCATATTAATGAAGCTACCAAAACTAAGAAATATTTAGGGCGGTTGACGCCCATTGTCCCACCTTTTGACACCAATTGTTCATTTGACTACACTTAGTTTCGCACCATTAATGCGTGTTGTTTAATTGACATGCAACATACTCAGAGCAGCTGTGAAGCAAATTTTTGCTTTTAGTTATGATATAAGATCAATGTACATGAATTAAACCATTCAATATTACTGACCACTTGTTGCAACTAGCAAAATCACCACTGCCTATATTAATTAAAATTAGGGTTATCAAAATTAAAGTGTTAATGCATACAATTAACTTCAAAAGGTATAACACACTATTTTTCCTTTATTGAACTTGTTTGACTCCCCTTGCAATTTAAGGTATCAGAACTCAAAGTTGTGGCCGACTGTCTGCATATGGGGAGCCTCGGCAGTCCTGGCAAAGTTGACATTCTTTTACAAAATTAAAAACCATTTTTAAAGATTACTTTTAAATTGCCAAGTTTTTAAATAAATAAGCAACATGAAATGTTCTTCAGTTGTTACATACAAGTAGTCAAATATCAATACAGTTATTTCTGAGGGCAGCAATCTTCAACCTGCAAGGTACAAACAGTTGTCAGGTGGCACACAAGGGAACAAAAGAAAAAGTGGGATTTAAAAGGGAAATGTTTACACAGTGGCCTTACCCAAGTCTCCATGCTCAGCTGTGGTTCAATTCCACTGCTCAGTCTGACGGTGCTCCTGCTGTAAGACTCCAGTCATGAATTTCCCACCCTAATTCTCCTCTTCTATGTCTACCGCCCACAGCAAATCAAAGACTTTTAATGCTCTCAATCGCTCCAAGGAACAGTTCCCTCTTGCTCGATACCTCATTGAGACAACCCATGCCAGGATGCAGACTGCTTGGAAACCACATGCCAAGAATGATAGATTTATCGTGAAAGTGTCTCAAGTGAATCCTCTCTTTCACACCCACTCCACACACATGAGCAGTTTGCACACAGTGTCTGTGTCTCTTTATCTCTCAGATCCAGCCCACCAATATTACAAGATTTTTAATTATTTGTGAACCTGTTTGTTGTACCATCATACTATGTTTTATAAAGTGCTAAGGCAGAAGTGTATACAACAGACAAAGTTTAACAATTAATAATATCTAGCCATAGATTAGTCAAAGACAAATAATAAATTTAAAAATATTTGCCCTATGTGTGCCTTCATGTGTCTGGGCTTCTCTTGACTGGTGTTTGCTAAATCAAGCATGTTCCCCTAAAGCCTGCTTCTCAGACTCTGTCATTTCAATATGCCTTGCTTGTCTCCCATCATGTTTTTACACTTTCCATCTTTGAAGGCAGCTCTCAGGGTGCCTCCTATGCCTTTACTCCTCCTTGTGTGTTTCATAATCACACTTCCTCTTTTGATCGCATAGCCAAAGCCAAACTGACCAATCATACTAAACCCAATCCGATTGCTTCGAAGGACCAGATACACACACACTTACCTTAGCATTTTATTATACAGTAGATAAAGTACATGTATATAACATTTCATTTTAGCAATATTAAAATTTATAATCAGCAGAAAGCTTTTGTTTCAGACAGAGTTGCCAGTGTAACCTTCATCCTTCCTTTAAAAATAAATACAGGAATAGGCTAAAGTCAGAAGTAGAACTGTTTCTTAAACTTAGCAAACCCAACATTGATAATAATGAGCCAATAAAACGTAAAGACACTCAAACTTCACAAATGACTGAGTTGTTTTGCTCTTTTTTACCTGAAGATATACATAACTTTAGTTACTTTTGTTCTAGTTTTGATCTGGATTAATTTGTAACTATATCATTTTGGTACATTAAAAATATGGAAATTTTAAGCCATTAGCAGTAACCAAGATATAGGATCATGCTTCTTTTCACAGCATTGGCTTTAAATTAGTAGCGGTCCTGACCAGGCCATGATTTAAAGTTTTGGAACCCTTGACTTAAACTACTGAGTTAATTCTGTCAAAGAAAGATGCAATTTATGATGCTTGCTTTTGATTTAAAATTCTACCAGGTGGTTCAAAGGTCAAAATTATCGATACTTGTAAACTTTGTGTGGACAAATGTACCGTAAATATCAGAGAGAAGTAACACATCCTTGGCTTAACATTTAAGAGCAAAACATGCAAGATGATGCTGTTAAGATGTTTAATCAGGCAGCAAAATCTGCAGGAGACTACAATCCATTAATGTAAAACTTGATGTATGTCCATAAATGAAACAAAATCAAAAGCATTAACTACCACTACTTACTGCAAGATGGATTTCATCAGACTGCAGATCTCTAAATATAGTTGACAATACAGAGCTGAGAGATGTCATTTAGCAAAATATGACAATTCCTACACATTACCGTCACAAGGGACAATTATGTCACGTATCAAGAATTTATATGAAAGAAACAAGTCTTCACAGTTTGAGCAGCTACGAAGCTGTACAGCAGTAACATCCATTAAGAGTCAGATGACTTGATGTATTTGAATAGGTAATGGTAATACAAAAGTACAAAAGGGAATGAATTGTATTCTTGATAGCTCACTCCATGAACTGAGACATTTGTGCATATCTATGTGTAAATAAAGAATTGTTCTGAATTTTCATGTGGTTTCCCTAAATGATTTATCTGAAAATAGAGGAAAGTGTTTTCCACCACACAAGCTGAGCATCACTATTGTCCACATATTCTTCACCACTTGTGACCATACACTCTTCGTGAATTACCTGTATCATTTAGTCGCTAATACAAAAGCCCCCCTATCTCACCCTCACAAATAGATGCTGACTTTTTCTGCAGAGTGCTCTCATTACCACCTGCTAATGATACAGCAGAGCACAAAAGGCAGGTCAGCACAGGTTAACTATGACTGGATGGCACATGCCGAGTGGTAATGTCAATAGCTATGGCTGCAAGTGAAATGCATTTATGAAAGCTAATTGGCATGAATACCACAGAGGAGGCATCCCTGTGATGCGAGGCTAAGTAGTAGAGGTGGAATGGCTATGATGTGAAAATGGACATTTCTTCACACATTGCCCAACAGGGCTGTCTTTCATATCTCAAAAAAAAAACGCAACTTTTTATTTAAAAAATGATAACTGAAGGTCACAAAAGCTAAGCAAATTCACTGCAATATCCTTGAAGAATACATATGCTGGTATATCTATATATATAAAATCCCTATGTGCGTCCAGGTGTCCGTGTGTGGGTGTCTTCTGGTGAAGTGCGCATGCGCGGGGCACAGTGCGGCGCGCGATATTACTGTCAGAGAAAGTTAGAGGCGTTTTACGGAAATACAAACCAGTATTACTGCGAGAGGAAATTAAAGGTACACAATACAGTGACGCATATTACAGCCACATACAAGCCAGTATTACTGTCAGAGGAGATTAAAGGCATATTACCGACGCGCGCGCCTGTATTACCGCCAGAGAAAATTAAAGGTATATTACGTACGTACGGACGCATATTACGGACGTACAAGCCAGCCAACGTACAAGACGGTATCCTTCAATAAGGGCGCGCACAGGCATCCTTCAATAAGGGCACGCACAAAAAGGCGAGCCTCAAAAGGACGACCTCAATTGCGCGCAGCGAATAAAGGCGCGTGTAAATAAAGATCTGCACCTGTTGCTCTTCACATATTCCAGAGCCATTTGAACTAAATTATCTATGCACCCTTATTGAATAGAGCCGTACAAGACAGTATTACTGTCACAGAAAATTAAAGACACACAATACACGGCGGCAGCCCACGAAGAACGGTCAGCTCAGTAAGTAAACATCAACAAAAGAAAGGCTGAAAGAAAGAAAAATACGACCAACAAAAAGAATGAGGTCAAAGTCCCTTGCCATTTAATATAGACTGTTCCTGCTAATGTTTATGCACTACTGTTCTAGCGCCCGTTATTGTAACGGGCTAAATGACTAGTAAACATATATTATGACGTGTGAGTCGCTGCCTGGCACCCAAAAGACAAGGTTAAGTCTAAGGATTTCAGGAAAATAGCTTTATTTAACTCGAAACAGGAACAGCAAGATTATTTATTGCAGTGGGAGCTACCACTCTACTACACACAGACACAGCAAATGGGCAGGGCCAGGGCCAGGTCAGTAACCAAATTACACTGTTCCCCGCATCATCCATCGGGCAACAGACACGTTGCACAAGGAGGTGGTGAGCTTGCGGTTGCCACTGTGGCGCTGCAAACCTGTGGGGCGCTGTGAACCTGCGGTTGCCTCTGTGACGGACAAACAGCCCCCAACAGACACATCAATCGCGTTTCGGCAAGTCACCCCCATTGGGGAGGGTCTCATAAGAATTAAAAAATCTCACAATATACATATATATATATATATATATATATATATATATATATATATATATATATATATACATATATATATATATATATATATATATATATATATATACATACACAATATTACATATTGTCATGCGCTGGTGCATAGGGGACACTGAAGGGCTTTAGTGACTGTAACTTTACCGCAATACCAGGAGTTGACACTGTGTTTTCATACTTTGTCTTTCTCCCTCTGTAGATTGGAAGATTAACAGCTAGGATATCGCTGACATCACATCCGGTGTCAGTCCACTTGGACCTGCCTCTTCCTGCTGGGAGGACTGACAACCAGAAGCTTCACCATCTTTGCCATATCCACATTACTAACCGAGAATGGTAAACCGGATGGACGCAGGGACACTTACTAACCGAGAATGGTAAACCGGATGGACGCAGGGACATCCGGCCATGGGCCGTGGACGCAAAACAAGTACTGCGCAGGCGCCCCACAAATCCTACCCCCCCCTCCAAGCAACCCCCCCCCCAAGCAATGGGAACCGGATGGAATGCAACGTAAAATAAGAAATGAGGCGCCGCGACCACAGAAAAAAGGAGTCAGACGCCGGCAACGCACACAGCGCCGCACGAAGCCCGTTGCACACGAAACGGGACACACACAAAGAGGAGGATTCAACAAGCCCCTAGCACACAAAAAAAAAGAAGCTGCGAGCGCCACACAAAGCCCATTGGACACGAAACGGGACAGACTACGGACATAGCACACGAAACGTTCACAAAAACGACGATTCAGACCCACGACCACACTAACATAAATAAGAAATGACACACAAAGCCCCATTTCTGAAGGAACCATCCGTATTAAACATACGTCATCTCAGCACGTTCACACTATGCAGCATAGGTGGATCTCATTACAATGAGGCACTATTAACCATTCAACCGCAGAAAAGGCTCCATATTAACAGTGAGTGCGATCCTCCTTATTACTTATCCATATTTCTCACGCTGAAGAACAAACAAGTCATGAATTCACGATCACGGGTACAAAACGATACGGCTCGAATAATGGGACCAAACACACGAACCCGCATGAAAAAACAAAATACACGTCAGCGCCTAAAACGGCACAAGCAAAAGATACACGTCACGGACATCAACGCCAGACACCTGCTAAACGCTTGCGCCACTTGGCTGACAACGCGTTCAATAATGAGTCCACTATTCAGGAAAATTCATTGGGATTAATGAATGTCATTTGCAATCATTGTCATTCACTTAACTTCCCTGAAGAAACAACTGGCAATACAAGTAATGAATTTACACGTTGTTGTCAAAAGGATCAAATTAGACTGCCTCCTTTACATTCATATCCTGAATATCTACAGAAGCTTCTAACTAACGATGTACCTGAAAGTAAAAACTTTATGAACTGCATTAGATCCTACAATAGTTCATTTGCTTTTGCATCTACCGGAGTAAATATCAGGCCACAAAAAGGCAATGGCCCATACTGTGAGACACAAAGCCCCATTACTGAACAAACCGTCCGTATTAAACATACGTCATCTGAACACATTCAAATTATGCAGCATAGGTCGATCTCATTACACTGATGCACTATTAACCGTTCAACCACAGAAAAGGCTCCATATTAACAGTGAGTGCGATCCTCCTTATTACTTATCCATACTTCTAACTCTGAAGAACAAACAAGTCATAAATTCACGATCACGGGTACAAAACGATACGATTCGAGTGACGGGACCAAACACACGAACCCGCATAAAAAAAACAATACACGTCGGCGCATACAACGCGCTTCTGAAACCACGGAAGAAAAAATGTCTCGGCTCCAAAAACGCAAAGCTCAACTAACACAGTTACAGACACGAGCGCAGATGGACAGACACAATGAACGAAGACGCATGCAGCGCGCGTCTCAAAGTGCTGCATCAAAACAGGCAAGGGTTCAAAACGAAACACTTCGAGTCTCAGAAATACAAAAACGGCAGCGAAGGGACAAAATAAATAAACGCAGACGTCTACAATGCGCATCTGAAAATCCGGAAAACAAGCAGGCAACACTCCAAAAAGAGAAAGCTCCACTAACCGACATACAAAAACGGGCAAGGCTCAATACAAACAATGAACGCCGTAAACTGCAACGGGCTTCTCACACATCATAGGCAAATCGATTACAGCTCCAGAATAGCACGTCCCAAATCCTGCACATACAACGACGCGCCTCTCAAACGGCTCAGACAAAAGATACACGTCAAGGACATCAACGACAGACACCTGCTAAACAATTGCGCCAGTTAGCTGACAACGCGTTCAATAATGAGTCCACTATTCATGAAAATTCATTGGAATTAATGAATGTCATTTGCAATCATTGTCATTCACTTAACTTCCCTGAAAAAACAACTGGCAATACAAGTAATGAATTTACACGTTGTTGTCAAAAGGGTCAAATTAGACTGCCTCCTTTACATTCATATCCTGCATATCTACAGAAGCTTCTAACTAACGAAGTACCTGAAAGTAAAAACTTTAGGAACTGCATTAGATCCTACAATAGTTCATTTACTTTTGCATCTAATGGCATCCAGTCACTTACTCAACACCATTGATAAACTTCTACAAACGTTGATGAATAATTATATTCCCTTTGCAGGAAAGGTGCTTTTATTAGGAGGAGAATATACACAGTACTTAGCTATTGTTCCACATGCCATGCGCTCGGCTATTCTTCACTCCACCTTAAAATACGCAGACAATTGGCATTGCTTTCAAAAGAGTTACGGAGATATTTGGAACAGCAATCTCATTACACCAAATACCCCTTTTAACACAACGAACTATATTATGTCCAAAAAATATGAATGTTGATCACATTAATAACCACGTCATTTCATTACTTCCTGGAGAGGCACAGCTCTTTCTAAGCTCTGACAAAGTTGACTCTGCTGACGACAATGACCATCTTAATTTCCCCTTACAATATTTGAACACTATTAACCCAGCCGGATTTCCACGACACAATCTTAGCCTTAAAAACGGAACAATAATCATGCTATTAAGAAACCTTAACACTAAACACGGTTTATGCAATAGTACACGTTTAGTCGTCAACACCATGCCACACAATGTTATTGAAGCAAAACTTCTTACGGGATCACATGCTAACAATACTGTTCTAATTCCTAGAATTGACCTTACAAGTTCTGACCTGGAATTACCTTTTACACTGAAACGCCGACAGTTCCCCATTTAACCTGCATTTGCCATGACCATCAACAAATCACAAGGACAAACCATGGACAAGGTTGGCATCTACCTCTCTGACCCCGTTTTTGGACATGGACAACTTTATATTGCCTTCTCACGAGTTCAACGTTCATCTGACATTAAAGTTAAAGTTATAAGTGCTCCATGCCAAGGAAAACTCATTCAAGGACAAGACACCATCTTTACTACTAATGTTGTGTACAAAGAAATTTTCCAATAAACCATTACACTGTGCCAAACACTTTATTGTTTGCTTTCTATATGCATCATCCACACCTTCACACTATTCTATATCTCATTCATACATCTCACTCTTTGTCATTTCCCAACACCAGGGGTTGGCGAGCGAAGCAAGCAGGGGGCGGAGCCCCCTAGTACTGTATATAGCAATGTGCACTATTTTATCCATACATCCATCTAATTTCTGAACCTGCTTATTCCATTATGGCTTTGCTGGAAGCTGGAGCCTACGGCAGTAGCACTGGCAGCAATGCACAATCTGACACTGGATGTGGCATGACTCCATGACAGGGTTCATTCATGCACATACCTACACTCACTCACAGTGGGCAAATTCTAAGTCAACAATCAACTTTACCTGCATGAATTTTGTAATGTGGGAGGATGAAAACAAACAAAGAGAGAATTTGTAGTGAGCACTAGTTTGAACAAAGATCTCAGGCAGCTAAAAGTATGATAGGCAAGTTAACATGGCCTATAAGTCTTGATCTTTTTTTTATTGGCCTGGGAAGAGAAATACACAAGTGGTCATTGTGGGATTTGTGATTGGGGGCACTAGGGAAGACTCAGGCACAGACCTCTTGGTGTAGGAGGAAGACTGTGGCCATTGAACTGTAATTGAAGAAACTTGTAGTCAATGGTCAAATGCTGCCTGAGTGGCATTTGTGCACTGTAGGAAGGTTTCCTGCTGTCCTTTATGCCAATGGTGTAATGAGTGAAAGAGACCTGAAAAAAGGAGTATGAGAAAAAAAAAAACAGGAAGTCTAGAAGGCTACACTTACAATGTAGACAGGTTCCCCCTGGTGGGCAAGCTGTACAGTGCAAAAAAGACTACTGCAATGTGCCAATGATGATTCATCAGAGTAACTTGTTGCATTATTGTTCTAAAGTAAAAAAAGTGCCTGCCAAATAAGCACACATGAAGATAAGTATCAGGGACAAGGCAGGTAAGGTGCCAATAAATACAAACTCTTCATTCAAGAAGCTTGTTTAGGGTCTTTTGGGGTGTTGGTGGAGTTTGGTGACATGAGAGACAGAGACACAGAAATACTGAGAAAGAGAGATAGAGAAGTGGCTTGAGAATTTTTCCAGATGCCAGTTTGGTTTATAATACATTTGGATGTTAGCATGAAGAGAAGTCAGTACCTGGAAGTGTTGCGTAGGTTGGTATATCTCAGTGGTTTATGGTAGCTAGCACAGTGTCAGGTGTGGTAGATCCAGATTTGAGTCAGTGTAGGTTTGTGACATTGGGATGGAGATATTTGTTTTCTAGGGTACAAACACATGTATACCATACAAAGGAATGCTGAGGTTGCTTAGAAAAACATACCAAAACCTTATGAAAAAGAATTTAACGCATTAAAGGGTGGTCATTTTTAATGTTACTGTTATATGTTTGGTTGGTTCATTCTTCTTTTGCTTTCAGCTCTGGTTTTCTACTTGTATTAATTTAAACTAAAGTCATAAGGAAAGGGGGTAAATCTGGCAGTGCTGACTCAATGCTTAGAGCTGGAATAGACTAAAATCTCTGTAAGTCACAGAAAAAAAGTAGTCAACCTCCACTGACAGCACCAATTCTGATAAAGTGGGAAGGATGGTGGTGATCAGGTGAGTTGGAGTCAATGAGGTGTTACAACTGATGGTGATAATGAACAGAATCAGTGGCACTATGTAGAGCAGGGTTTGTCACTCTGGTCCTGGAGGGCTGCAGGTTTTTATTCCAACCAGCTTCTTAATTAGAAGACAGTCCTTGCTGATATTGCAACTTGGTGTATAGACCTATTTGGCTTGCTAGTACTTTCATTCCACCCAGACAAATCACACTGTAGAGAAGGGTCCTCAATTACAGTCCTGGAGGACCACAGGATTTCACTTTTAATTTTTAAATTAGAACCTATTTATTTGCCTCTAAACCAATATTTTTTTTGGGCTTAATTTTAGATGATGCACTAGTTTTAAGCAGTTGAATTTACATTTTAACTATTTCTTCTTTTCTTAATCATCCATGGATAATACCAATATGCAAGTACAAAGAAACCACCAGCTCTCCGGCTAACCTGGGTCCTTTTACAATGGTGCATGTGCATCACAAAGCATTTGTGTTAAAATATGTTTAGAAATAAATGAGAGAGAAAACAGAATGATTGTGAAGTTTAAATGTGTTCCAGTCCACAGAACATATGGATAATGGTCTCAGAAAAGGAAAATCTACAATGTGATAAAAATTTGCCTTTGGAAGAATTAAAGCACTAACAATCAATACAGTTACATTATGGTAAGAACTGGCTTCCAATCAGAAAACTGGCTGGAACACAAACCTGCACCTACTGTGACTCTCTAGGACTGTGAATGAAGACCCCCTTATATAGCATAAATAGAATAAACTGACAATGGATGCAAGTATTAAAGCGATGATGAGTGCACACACATACACTGATTGAAGCAGTGTCCATTTTGTAAATGGATATACCTGCTGCTGAATGCTAAACACTTCCCTTCCAAGTGTTCACTTGTGCAAATTCTTCAGCCAAGTGTGGAGATTTGAGGGTTGAAGGTGACAGTGAGTCGCAGTCGGCAATCAGATCTTGCAGAAGGCGCTTCAGTTCATGATGCTGTCAGGTCACATGACTGATGGAAGGCCTTCCCAGTGTGTGTTTCACTTCTACCAGCACTCATGTGACCTCACTGCCTCAAGACCCTCCTTTCAGGCTCAACATCAACATTTCCTTTCCACCAGCCAGAAAGATACAAAAAGGAGGTGATGTTCAGGAGGTTCTAGTAGCTCCGGGTTCAGACTCACTTCCTCACCCACGTTAGTGATGATCAACCTTCAGATGATCGTCCTATAGGAAAGTGAAGGCTCCAGTTCAGTCTGCCGTAATCTGCTGGCAGCAACCTTTCTCTACATTATAATTCAGCTCAAATACAGACCATGCAGCTATTGTGCTCCACATCCAAAGTCACAGTCAGCACTTACTGTATTTTTGGAGAGTATGGTCTCTCATGCACTCCAAAAATACTCATGCTCATGCTTTGATGCTGCTGGTGCAGCTGTTGGGCTGCATCTGCACCCACAGACACAATCGCTGGCTCACTCTGAAGTCAGTGACATCTGAAAAGTGGCATCTTTTTAGTCCAAACACTGAAGATTTAAAAAAAAAACAATATACTGTTTCCAGCCTTCTTGTTCAATTGCAGAATCATTGTAAATCAGTATCAGTATGAATAGCTTTACATGTAAGGCAGGAACCAAATGAATGATTCCCAGGGTAGATGATGACAGTTTGGGCTAGTGTCTTTGGGATGTGGATGGATGCCAGAGATGCCAGATAAAATCACAATGATCCCAGAGAATGTGCAAACTCCACACAGACACAATCATACGCAGGTTTCTGTAGCTGTGGGGTGCAATGATAAACACTGAATGTGGCTGAAGCTCAGCCCCTTTAAGCTGACACAGTCAGAGTAAGCCAGCATCCATACACCATTAAGCAGGATCCTCTTTCCTGCCTATAATCTCAATGAGGCTTTGCTTTAAAAACTGCATTTTTTTCTTTCCTAAAGGCACTTGACATATCTTGTTTCGCGATTCCTAATTCGATAGCAGGGCAGGTGTCGATTGCCATGTCTGAGTCCTAAAAGGAACTGTTCAGACTACCAGCGTATTTTATTAGGATTGTTATGGCAAGCTTAACAGGCTATCTTAGGCAAGAAGGAAAGATCTGAGCTGAAGGAGTGCTGAGGGCTGACTCTTGCCAGTAGTCCACCTTTCATTCATGCACGTACGAAGTGAGACATGCCTAACATTTGACTGAAAATTCCAATGTGTATAGTGTTATTGTGCTAGGCTCTTTTTGAGGTTGGGGGCCATTGAAAATTTCCTCCTTCACAGCCTTGCATTTAGTCACACACCAGTCTATCCCATCCTCAATGCAAACAGAACTAACTATGAAAAAGATGCTCAGCCTCCCTGGCCTCGCAGACAGAGGTACCAGGTGTTGGGAAGAGGGAGTAGTATTTATGCTAGCAGATGGGGTGAGACACTCTCAGACTAAATGAAGGGCTTCAGGCTCAGAAATCTGTATTTTATTTAAACAAATTCTGCCACCCATGGAAAAAAATCTGTCAACGTATAAGCTACTATTGCAAGCATGCAGCCTAATTTTGAGCTATTAAAATTGTGCTTCTACTTTTTTATTTACTTTAGATTTAATTTGCATCACTTCATATTTTGTTACTGTTCTTCTGGTTTTAGTATGTTTAAGGAATGTATGCATGTTTTTATTCTGTCATCTCCTACTGAATTTTATGCAATTTTATTTTTAATTGATGCTTTTGTGATAAAATGTATTGGTTTTGAGCAGAACACATTATAAATAAAATTTATAATTTGATCAAAGGTCACCTGGGGTCCACCTTGGTGACAAGATAATTACAAATAAGATGCAGGGGGATTGGTGGACCAAAAATAAAACGGTTGCCAATTCTAGAGGCAGACATCTGAATCTCCTTAGATGCAGAGAAGGCTCTGAGAGAATGTTTTGGAACTACAGACTGGGATATCCTGCAGGGATCACATAGTGAGAACATTGAGGAAGTTGACTGCACTACTGACTACATCAACTTCTGTATGGACATTGTAGTTCCAGTAAGAACTGTACGCTGCTATGCTAACAACAAGCCATGGATTACAAGTGACATCAAGGGCCTCTTGAACCAGAAGAAAAAGGCTTTTAAAGGCGGTGATCAGCATGAGCTCAAGCACGTGCAGAAGGAACTCCAAGTCCAGCTCAGGGCGGCGAAGGAGCAGTAGAGGAGAAAGCTGGAGCAGAAGTTGCAGAATAACAGCATGAAGGAAGTGTGGATGGGATGAAGATCATCACTGGCTGCAGCTTGAAGCGGGGTACCACCATCAAGAGAGACGTGAAGAGAGCAAACCAAATGAACAACTTCTTTAACAGGTTTGACCATCCTAACCCACTCTCACTCTCACCTCGGAGTTCTACACCCTCCACACATCCTTCTGCTGATACCAGCATAAGAGAGACATCCCCACCCATAATTACAACATCGCAAGTGAGCAGAGAGCTGAGGAGACTTCGTGCCAGCAAAGCAGCGGGTCCAGATGGAGTATCGCCATGACTGCTGAAGGTCTGTGCATTGGAGCTGGGGGGTCCTCTACAGCGCATCTTCAACCTGTGCCTGGAACAGGTGAGAGTCCCGAGGCTTTGGAAAACATCTTGCATCACCCCAGTCCCAAAGGTATCACGTCCTAGTCAGCTGAATGACTTCCGGCCTGTTGCTCTGACATCACATGTGATGAAGACCATGGAGAGGCTGCTGCTTCACCACCTGAGGCCACAGGTTCAACACGCCCTCGACCCTCTGCAGTTTGCATATCAGGAGAAGGTGGGAGCGGAGGATGTCATCATCTATATGCTACATCGATCCCTCTCCCACTTGGACAGAGGCAGTGGTGCTGTAAGAATTATGTTTCTAGACTTCTCTAGCGCCTTCAACACAATCCAACCTCTGCTCCTTAGGGACAAGCTGACAGAGATGGGAGTAAATTCATACCTGGTGGCATGGATCGTGGACTATCTTAAAGACAGACCTCAGTATGTGCGTCTTGGGAACTGCACGTCTGACACTGTGGTTAGCAACACAGGAGCGCCACAAGGGACTGTACTTTCTCCGGTCCTGTTCAGCCTATATACATCGGACTTCCAATACAACTCGGAGTCCTGCCACGTGCAAAAGTTCGCTGATGACATTGCTATCATGGGCTGCATCAGGAGTGGGCAGGAGGAGGAGTATAGGGACCTAATCAATGACTTTGTTAAATGGTACGACTCAAACCACCTACACCTGAACACCAGCAAAACCAAGGAGCTGGTAGTGGATTTTAGGAGGCCCAGACCCCTCATGGACCCCGTGATCATCAGAGGTGACTGTGTGCAGATGGTGCAGACCTATAAATACCTGGGAATGCAACTTGATGATAAATTAGACTGGACTGCCAATACTGATGCTCTGTGTAAGAAAGGACAGAGACGGTTACACTTGCTTAGAAGGCTGGCGTCCTTCAACATCTGCAATAAGATGCTGCAGATGTTCTATCAGACGGTTGTGGCGAGCGCCCTCTTCTACGCGGTGGTGTGCTGGGGAGGCGGCATTAAGAAGAAAGATGCCTCACGCCTTGCTCCACTGACAGACTGAGAAGATCGTTCCTCCCCCAAACTATGCGACTCTTCAGTTCCACCCGGGGGTGTAAACATTAACATTATACAAAGTTATTGTCTGTTTTTACCTGCATTATTATTAATCTTTAATTTAATATTGTTTTTTGTATCAGTAAGGTGCTGCTGGAGTATGTGAATTTCCCCTTGGGATTAATAAAGTATCTATCTATCTATCTATCTATCTATCTATCTATCTATCTGTAGTGGAGTCAACATGTTTCAAGAGGAGTCACATTATCTAGCACACATAGATTCCTCCTGGTGGATTTCATCTCTTAGTGATGACTGACTTGTGGCACACTGCAGGAGTAAAGAGAAACAAAGCGACAAAAGAGAATGACAGAACTAAAGACAGCTGAGGATGAGTGGTAACAAGGTTTACATCCTAGTATGAGCCTTATTCAAATAGGCAGTACATTAATATTACTATGCTGTATAATCAACTCAGCTGGTTCAGATGCAGCACTCCAAGCTTACACTGCAAACACAAGATGCAGAACTTCTTAAATTCTTAGGATACATTTACTACTGGAGTCAGCAGCCTTTAAATAAAAAGACTAATTATTATTATTATTATTATTATTATTATTATTATTATAGTGCACTACTGTTAGAACTGCTACTATGGTTGTTCATATTATGTTTAATTTATTCTAACATTTTGAATGTGTATAACATTTTCTTAGTTGTTCTACCTAGTCTGTAAGAGAGCTGATTTGAGCCTTGGACTTTCTTAGGTTCAGTTTTCCCAGGTAAAATCAAGTGTAAGGCTTTTGTTTTCCCTCTCTTCACTGTTAGGGTCAGCTATCAGATCAGCACACTACAGTTCTCTTTTTCTAATTGACGTGAACCTTTCCTATGTTGTCAACTTCATCACCACATCAATGACATTTTATATTCTTCTCATATATATATTTTTCCAGGACAATTATACAAGGGGTCTACTGCCATTCAGACACTTGAAGCTGTACAGCTTTTCTACTGATTTAATCATATTTGTGTCAGGCAGTCGCATTTGTTCACCAGGCCACACATTCTACAAGGAAATTTTAAGTTTGCTTCTCATGTACTGTATTCATGCTAAACAGGCCATAATCCATGTAAAGCACTGTAAGCAACAATACCGGTTTAGATTCATTAATGGTCTGTGTATATGTAAAATTGATTTGTGTAAATACATTACAGGTTTAATACACTTGAACATGTTAATGCAGTATTGTAATTCATAGAAAGCAACATTTTTCAAAGACAAAGTAACAGCTCAAGCACAGTGCAGTGAACACATCAATTCATAATTTGCACATGCTGACAAGAACAGTCAATTCCAAAACTATGCTTTATGCTTGCTTTATGAATGCAAACAAGTGGTAAATGCACATAAATCAATAACACAAACACAGACATCAATACATTTGCAGCAACAATGTATTAATTATGGCCTGTTTTGCGTCTTTTCTATCACTCACGGCTACCACACTGAAAATGATTTTTTTTATATTCGTTCAGGTTTGTTTCTATTTTAAATAAGGATTAATTATGATGAACTCATTCTTTTGTTCACTTACATACAAATAGTTCTTTCCTCTGTTACATTTTTTTACAAAACTCTGTTTTACCTTCATTTTGCGAATGACTGTGGTTGGCATTGATCGCAGTTTGGCATTGATGTTCTGCAGTTATATTTATGATGTTGCTTCAATTGCAGCCGTTTTGATTTTTTAATGCCAGCTGTTTTCCATAATGGAACTGGCCTTTTTTCTGGGTTGCTTTAGATTTGGTGTATCATGCTGACTTGTCTCTCTGATAAATGGGTATACTCGGCTGACTATATTTTACTTCAAGATGCCTCAAGAAACCTTACATTCAAGTCATCCTTGTAAAACTATTGATTGCCAAAGGTTTTACAGCCTTAGTTCCTGGACATTCTTAAGTTTAATTTCTTAATGTCTATTTCAACATTTCGTATATTAAAATGAGTATAATTATTGCTTCTAGCACATTCATTGATTTATAGAGTCATTAATGCTATGTGTACAGAGTATAGTGAAAGTCTTATTTGCATGTGCTATACAACATGCAACGCATCATCACCAGTCTCCAGGACCATGGTTAGTGGGTGAGTATAACAGCCTTACCTCTGAAAAATCTCAGAACACAGTTTACAATACTACCTAATATTAGGAGACATGCTCATTTAGCACATTTTGGAAGTTTATTACAAAATAGGGTATTAGTTGAAGATGGTATTGCAAAGGGTCTACTATACCCTGATTTTTTTTTTTTTTACATTTTTCTTTGCGCACTTAATTTTCTGTGATTTAAGGTATTATAGAACATAATTTTTCCCTTGTATTATAACAGGTGGATTTAGCTTATTCACATACATTCTTGACACTTTCTCTTAGACTGGCATTTTTCATGATATCCTTCATTTAAGCAGTTATTGACTAAGAGAGTGACAGAGCATAATTCTGCTCATAGTTTGGTCTCCCCTTGTTTTCATTATTGCATTGGGGCCTGGCATTGGACATATATAAATGAAAGATCTGTGTGTGTATGTGCATAGAGCAGTCCACTCTGCTCACGGTCAACCGCAGCCAAGGGAGTTGGTGTGAATTCTACGGAAGATGTAGAAGCTTATACAAGTGTGACTTGCACTTGGTGAGATGTCGCATGCATGCACTATTTCAGCGCTTGCATGCACCTCACTTCTCCTTCAACCCAAGCAGACAAACTGAGCTTTGTAGTACATGCATGTTGTACGTTCACACAACGAGCTACCATACGTTTGCCTCAGACAGCTTCCAGCCTGTCCTGCTCAATTTATCCCACAGCTGCACTCGACTACACGTCTGTCTCAGACAAGATACAACCTGTCCCAGGTCACTTAGCCGACATCTCTGCAAGTTCACCAATATAGTAAAACTGCTAGGGGGGTCTTCGGTTGTTTTTTGTCCCGAAGACCACACACAGCTAGTTTCTGTATATTCCATAAATAATTCCTGTTTACTATTTGTGCTCATTGTTCTATTTAACTCTAACAGCACCTCATATATTATCTGTCTCTTTCAAGGAATTTTGGGGATCTGTGATTTAGCCTCTACTTGGACACTTTTTCAATCCTGGCTACTTGAATTTCTCCATCTTGCTTATCCCATGCTTGACTGAATCTGTGATTTGGCTTGCCACAATTGTCAATACAACCTTGATGATTGATGTACTTAATTTAGTCCCTGAAGCATGCAGGTTAGGTTATCTGACGTGTAGTTATAATATTAGAAACTCATTTTTTGTCTGAGAGCTTACTTAAAAAGCATTGAAAGACCGTAATGTGGCCTGTCCACTTGACATTGGTCACCTGCACCCAATCAACTCTGCTGTTGGATCTGTATTATTTTTGCTTTTTAGGGGACTGGAGAGGCCAACACTTAAAAAATTATTAGTTTTCCTGCGTGGCTTGTGTTACACAGTAGTACCACTTGACAAACAAGGGTAGCAAAATTCTTCCTATCAGTCTTGGAACTTTCCTAGTACTGCCAAGCAAATTTAAAAGAGCTGACAAAGGCACTTTCCTCTGTTTAAAAATGAAGGCTATGTTAAGGGTTCAATCCACAATATTTCAATCTTGTCACAAAAGTCCTCTGAGACCATTAATAGTTCCTTGCACAGCTCAGGCCAAAAACAGGCATAAGTTATTCTGTCCATTTATCTCTCTCTCTCTCTCTCTCTCTCTCTCTCTCTCTCTCTCTCTCTCTCTCATATATATATATATATATATATATATATATATATATAAAGTCAATGTATGTGTGTGTGTATGTATGTACGTTCCAGCATCACTTCTGAACGGCTGGAGTGATGTTCATGAAACTTGGTTCACATGTTTCTTATTGGTCGACTAAAAATACTATGTAGGGTGACATCGACCCTAACCCACCCCCTTCTGAGCAGGATGGGGGGTGATCTTGTGGTCTTGTATGCATGTTATCATCCAGGTGACACTCGGAACAACCACCTGAGGGCGAACTGGAGGTGACTGCCAGCATTCTTTATGTTTGAACACCACCACACCCCTGTTGCTTTTGAAATTAAATAGAGTTGGCCGGTTCTGAGCGGCAGCTGGATGATATCATATATAGAAGACTGCACGACAAGCACATTAGTGAGTCTTCATTATTTGTTAATTTATTTTTAAAGTTGTGTTTTTTTTAATTATATTTTTCTCAAACAATTAAAAAAAAAAAGTTTATTTTCTTCCCGGGCAACCCCGGGTATTTCAGCTAGTTCAAGATAAATATTATCCTAAAGCCACATGACAGGTTTCAAACATCTGAGGCTTTATTCAATGATTTAACACTAAAAACTTGAATTTGGATTAATTTGCTGCTAGCGTTTGATTGATGTCTAGTTCAAATTAGATCTTTCAAGTGAATTTCTTCTCAGGTTATTCTCTTCATATGCTTACAGAAAAAACTCTGAGACTAATCTGAACCTGTTATCTTTTCAGTTTGCAGTGATGGAGTCAGTTCTAAAATTTCAGGATTATTACCTGCACAGGCTAGCCATCTTTAGTTATGAGGGCATCATCCAAAGTTCCACATCTTTCAAACCTGCATCTCCTGGGTTTAATTGCAATGGTGGCTCAAGAACACGGACATCTCTCTGTTTAAACTATTGAGCCCTCTGCCTATGTTTGTGCATTTCCCTAAATCCCCAATAACCATATCTTCAGCTTCACGGACTTAGAATATGAGATTGGACAGCCTTACCACCTAACATAGCTATCACTCTGGTCATAAACCAAACATGAGCATCCTTCACATTTCCTTGTGACATACTGAGATTTTGTACATCTTCAAAGGATATCTGAAACTAATAAATGATGAATTAGCTTGCTCCACACTGAGCCTATGAATAAAAGGATGAAACAGAAGCTCACTCATACTGACCTACAAGTGTACCACTTCAAATGCATAACGTTAAATGTCGTTCCATCAGTGCTGCTGATCAAGAAATACGTTCACAAGTCTATTCTCTCTGGTTTACATGTACACCATGAGTAAAAGAAGACATAATTTCATTTGACAATATTGCAAAATGGTGTAGTCTGGATACCTATAGAGATGTAAAGAAATTAGCAGAGCATAGGAAGGTAAGGAAATGCGTGACAGTCAAGTCTCTGTTAGAGGATGGTACCTGATGAGGATAAAGATAACCACCTAATATTAGTTCAGATGTAAAACATTAAGGGAGGTTTATATTCTGCATGTACATGTACAACAATCCATAAGAAATACAAAACATACAGTATACCCCCAAAACAGGCCCAGTATACAATGAATAATTAATATGGTCGCTACTTTACTTATATATTACATAAAAACTATAATGTGGATGCTAGTTAAAAGGTATATCTTATGATTAAATTATCTGATCATTTAGAAGCGCCACACCTCCACTAACTGCTTTAAATAAGGTGCTAATTTTGCAATGAATATGAGCAGGTGAAACCCCAGTTGGCTGGTTAAACCAGATTCTTCATGGTTAATATGATTATGCAGAGTCACACGTTGCCCCTCCAAATATGTTTTGCATCTGCAGATATTACATCGATATCATGAATAATATAATCATAAACAAATTCTTGATGTTAGTTCAAATGTATATTTTATTATAAAAAATATATACATGTTGTGAGGGACGTCCAGGAGCCTTACCCGGTCAGCACACCATTTGCCAAGAAGGACCGAGGGAGATAGTGTGCACAAGGCATTGTCTCCCCTGAACTGTTAGATAGCAGCCTCCCTGGGCTGTGGCAGCGCCACGGATCCCCACAGGGCTCTGTGGGAACGAGTTCTTCAACTCAGCCCTGTTGGGTTCCATAGGTGCCTCCTGGAAGTGCTGCATGGATTGGTGAGTCCTTCTTTTTTAGGCTCTCACCTTACCCGGAAGTGCTTCTGAGTGTAACATAAAAGGAGCTGCCTGCCACAACTCTGGGAGCCAGAGTCAGAAGAAGGAGGACGAAGCTTTCTGGGAGGAAGGCAGTGAGAGAGAGACAAAAAGAAGAAGACGACAGACTATTGCTGTGCTTCTGTACTGTGGTGTGGGAAACGCTTGCCAGCAAAGAGTTTCCCATGAATCTCTTGTTTACTGTGACTTATGTCCATGCCTGTGTGTGTCAGGTGTTTGGGGAGCCGGATCCCCACCCCCCTTGTGGTCACAAGTAGCATAGTCATCAGGATTCCTGCCTGTCTCATGGCAGAGACCTGTTTTTCAAACATTCTTGCAAGGGCGAGCTCACCGAAGGAACATCCTATCCCATCCTCAATGGGAAAGAAGAGGAGCAGGCAGACCGGGAATTCAGAGAGGACCCAGGTACATGACTTTGTCATCGGCAAAGGATCTGACGTGGGAAACAAAGACATGCCACTGAAGAGGACAGGTAGATTTGCAGTAAATTTGAATGTCACCGGTACCATACAGGAAAGAGAGACAGCAAAGGAGCCCTGGAAAATAATAACGTCAGGTGCCGAGTAGTCTCAATCCCTGCAGCTGACTGGGGTGTGATGACTAATTACCCAGTTGTAGAGACTCCTGTCAAGAACTCCCCAAAGGAGAAGCTCGCCGTGGGAGAAAAAGTCCAAGGGCAGGGCGAGATGGATCAGCTTATTGGTGCTGGCGTCTGGGCTGTTCAACCTCCCACCAAACCAGTGGCAGTCACACGCTGAGCAAAGGGGGTACAGACAACACAGGGTCTCTCTTTATCTCATAGAGAGACCCAGAATGCCTCCAGAGCAGAAAGGAGATCCACTGGAGAAAGGTCAGATTTCCTAACACTGCAACGTGTGAGTCCGTGAACCCAGTGATGCTGAGGGCTGTGTTGAACTCAGCATAGCGAGGGGAGAGGTAAGGATTCCCTTCATGAGCTCCAAGAGGGGCGTGACAGTGTTATAAGTGCCTTCGATGGGGAAATGGTTAGAGCCACTGCCCATACATGGCAAGGGAAGATGCCAGAAGACAGCCTCAGTGGAGCATCTCCCTGTCACCTTGTTGAATTTATATTTCAGGATGAAGCCATGGACTGTTTGATTCTGACAGCCCCGCTGGGAGAAGAAAAGCCCTCATTGGAAAGAACGCCTCTGCATACAAGGCTCAGCTGAGGGAGAGGCCATGTGAGGGATGGCCGGGAACCATACCTGGCAGGGATGCCCTCAGCCAGGAAGGTCTGGGAGAGATAGCATGCACAGGGCATTGTCTCCCCCAGACTAATAGATGACACCTCCCCTGGGTTGTGGCAGTGCACTATGGGAACTAGAGTTCTTCAACTCAGTTCTGTTGGGAATCATGGTTGCCGCCAGAGGTGCTGGGGGGACTGATAAGCCCTTCTTTGTCAGGCTCCCACCTTACTTGGAACCGCTTCCAAATCACCACTTTTTTAGGGTCCGGTGCTTCAGAACACCGGAAGTGTTTCTGGGTTTCACATAACAGGAGCTGCCTGCCATAACTCCAGGATCCAGAGTTAGGAGGAGGAGGACGAAGCTTGCCAGGAGGACCGGAGGAGGCAGAAACAGAGAGAGAAAGAGACAAGAAGAAGAAGACATTGAAGAAGTATTGCTGTGCTTATGTACTGTGGCTGTGGTGTGGGAAACGCTTGCCTGCAAACAGTTTCCCACGAAACAAAATAAACCCTTGTTTACTGTGACATGTGTCTGCACCTGTGTGGATTGGGTGTTTGGAGAGCTGGAGCATCCCCTGGTGGCCACAATGTATATACTGTATATATTATATACTGTACATATTACATACAGTATATCATTAGCCTTTTACTATGTCAAGTAAAAAATATAATCATACCAAAGTGCTAGATGATGATACACTGCATGAACAAGAGGCTGCTCTTGCAGTTCACCATATTATTACTGTACTGTATGTGAATGCCATCATTACATTTTTAAATTTAATTGATATAATATTTTGAAATTGAGACTGAGGCTGTTAATGTTCTGCTTCCACAAGCTTCCCATCACCGGCTGGTTCTAAGTGGGAGTGAATGTTGTATCACTTTTTAGCGGCAAAAAGCTGTATTTTAATATCTCTTAAGAGCCAATTGCTGGAGGCAGCCTGAGAGCATGGAGAGGCAACATATACATGGGCTTTGACTACAGGAGTTCTTTAAGAATTTCTGAAATATTTCAGCCTTAATGCTGTCCACATTTTTATTAATGCTACCTTACTAGTATGCATTAGATTACATTTTGTGTTCATTTTTATATTAAGAGGCACAAAATGATGATAAAAACTGAAAATTAAAGAGTGTGGAAATATTCTTGAATAGCAGCAGTGTGAAAAGAAATAAAAAATGCAATCAGAGTGGAGGATGAAGATGGCAACAGATAATAAGCTTAGTAGATTGGCAGCTCTGCCTATCATTTCCCAGAGCCCCCTTGGTCACATCCAGCAGTGTTCTGTGCCTCACAGTGGACATTGCATTACTGATTATCATTTACAACACATGACTACAGCACAAGCCCATGAAAGGGTGAATAAGCAGAGAAAGGAAAATGAAAAGAATACAGCATGTGCAGCAGGGTGGCCAGCAATATTGGTATTTGACAGAATGATGTCCACATCAGTTAAGATACCTGTCTTGATCTACTGTCCCTCACCCTTTCCCTCAAATAGAAGTCAAATCCTTTAATCTGAAGGGAGATGTCTTCCCTGCTATGATTCTGTGTCATGATTCAGTACTCATTTTTAACTCTATGAATATTATGACAATACTATATTATATAGAATCCCAAATCAGAAAAAGGTGGGACATTACTTATTTGGCTGTTGCTTTTATGCAGGGCGACTTACAACATTTATGATACAATTGGTTACATTTCTTTTTGTTTTCTAATTGGAACACAGGCAGGTCAAGTGACTTGCTCATGGTCACACAGTGTCAGTAACAGGATTTAAACCCACAACTTCAGGGTTTGAAGACTAAATCCTTAACCACTACGGTATGGAAAATGAAAATAAAAAGCTTAATGATTCTTAAATTTTCTTTGACTTTTATTTAATTGCAGACAGTATGAACCCTAGCTATTTCGTGTTTTGTCTGGTCAACTTCATTTCATTTAATATACATCTATTTCTGTATTTCAGGCCTGTAACATGTTCCAAAAAAGTAATGTTGCCATTCCTTCTCACAACACTTAAGACGTTCTGACACTGAGGATACCAAGTGATGAAGGGATTCAGGTGTTATTTTGTTGTCCCATTTTCTCTGCAAACATGTCTTAAGCTGTGCAAAAGTACAGGGTCATTGTTGTCACATTTATTGTTTCCAAATTCTCCACACATTCTCTGCCTTTGTAATGTATGCAGAATGTGGTTTTGCATTGTCTTGCTGAAAAATGCATGGAAGTCCCTGGAAAAGTTGTTGTTTTGAAAATCTCAATGTACTTTTCTGCATTAATGCTGCCATCACAGAAGTATAAATTATCTTTGCCAAAGGCGCTAACACAACCCCAATACCATGGCAGACCCCGGCTTTTGGACTTGTTGCCGATAACAGTATGGATGGTCCTTTATATTTTTGGTGTGGAGTACATGGCGTCAATTTCTTCCAGAAAAGATCTGGAATACTGATTTGTCTGACTATAATGCACATTTCCACTGTGTGATGGTCCATCCCAGGTACCTCCAAGCCCAGAGAAGTTGATGCCACTTCTGGACATGATTAACATAAGGCTTCTTTTTGCACAGTAAAGTTTTAAGTGGCATTTGTGAATGTAACACCACATTGTAGTACTTGACAATGGTCTGCCAAAGTAATCCCTTTGCCCATGTGGTTATATCAGCTAGTGATGTGTGACAGTTCTTGAGGAAGTGCCGTCTGAGGGATCACAGATCACAGATGTTCAGCTTAGGCTTACGCCCTTGCCCTTTACGCACTGAAATTCCTCTGGATTCTGTGAATCGTTTATTGATATTATGCACTGTAGAGGGAGAAATATGCAAATCCCTTCCAATCTTTCTTTGAGAAACATTTCAAAAACTTTCTAATGCATTTGTTGACAAACTGGAGATACTCTATCCAGATTTGCTCATCAAAGTCTCAGCCTTTTGTGGATACCAAATCACGATTACAATCACCTGTTGACATCACCTGTGTGAAATCACATCATTACTTAATTATCTTACCTCATTACTGGCCCTAATTTGCCCCTATCCCAACTTTTTTTGGAATGTGTTGTAGGTCTGAAATGCATGAATGGATGTGTATTAACAAATGAAATGAAGTTGACCAGACAAAACATGAAATACAGTATCTTGGGTTCAAACTGTCTGCAACAAAATTAAAGTCAAAGTAAATGTAAGAATCACTGCAATTTGTTTTTTTTTTTTTTTTTTTTTCCATACAGTCCCAGATTTTCTGATTTGGGGTTGTATATTTTTGGTAGATATGTTGGAGTGTAGCAGATACTTTTATGAAAGTGGTTAATGCTAATTTCTAGTATCACATAACTGGTAGAAAAACTTAATTTCACCATGCTTTTATTCACATTATGGCATAATGATAGCCACTGTGGCAGGTTTCCATTTTCTTTTGTGATGTCAGTTTAAATGTTAAGTATATTTCAAAATAATTGCTCTTAGAATCCACCATAAAGCATAAAGAAAATGAGGTGCCTAGTCACAAAATAGGAAAAAGGAGGTACTGACCTTGCCATACAAAAGTCTTAACCTAGACATGAGCAAAAAATGGGAAAGGTCATCTTCAGTTGTACACTGGGTTCAAAAAGAATTAATAAACTTTGTTCCTCTTGTTAGGGAAGCATGGAAGGGAAGTGCTTAATGCATCTACTTCATAGTATTAACCCTAACCCTTGTAGAATGTACTCACTCATCCTGTATCTGGATTCGGTTTTCTTTGGGTATTCCAATTTTCTTTCCATATTGCAAAGACATTCATGTTAGCTTACTGCAACTATAAACTCCTTCAGTATGACTGAATGAAGGTGTTCCCTGTAGTAGAGTGTAATGGAGTGGAACCCATCCAGGGCTTGCACCAAAGGCCAACTTAAGACCTTCCTACAGGCCCCCATGGTTGAGGATCAAAAGCCCAAAACAACACATTAACCCAATCAGAACACCTAGGCACTCACATGTGCTCACACTCTATGACCTTCATATACTGTATGTGAAGAATAAAATCAGGAGCAGTGTTGAAGTAGAAGAAAACTGCAAAGCTTTATACTGGATCAACCTCATCTGTCTTTTCTCTTCATTAATGAATGTAAAAAATTAATTCATGAGTGCAACATCATATCTATGGGACTGCAACTATCTTCTGATAGTGCAGTTAATAAACATCAATGTCATATTTTTTGAAGACCAATACCACTTTTTGCCAAAAAAATACTATGTAACTGAGGGGTTCCATACTTGCAGCATATAAAATACAAGAGTAAACAGAGGATGACTTGCTCAGTTCTGCCCATATTTTGGTGCATTTTATCTCCTGCAGTGGCCTAGTTGTCTTCTGCATTCTTGTTCACATCTATGTCGGTGACTCCACAGAACTGGACCACACTATACGGCTAAAGTTTCAAGAATTGTTGAGGTTCACCCTCTCTTGACTATCTGTAAGGTCACTCCACTGCACTGTTTACAACTTGATCAAAATGCTTGTTCAGATAATTATTTTGGTTTATTTTTTTCAAAATTTCAGGGACAATTTTCAACACAACAGTATCTTTTGCTTTTTTTTTGTGTTTTACTGCACCATTGAACAACATACATGAAGACTACTTCTTTTATGCAGCACAGTAACACATCAAATGGACAATCTCACAAAAGCAACATTTTAGACACCTGATTTGACTGCGCCCCACCCATATCAACTAAGTAGAACACCCATTTTTCTTGTTAAAGCTTTTATTTATGTCTAATTGGATAGGTTTATAATCTTGAGTGGGGTAGGGGTGTCTGCTGGATAACGAATTGCTATGAGTTCCTGTACTGTCAGTTAAGATTGGACCTTTGCTACTTTTAGTCATTTTTTTTCTCTCTGTTACATATACGAAGGCCACTTTGCAAGCAGTTCTCTAGGGTGCACGCCCAATGGTACATCTGGCCATGCTTGCACCTAACGCTGCTGTAATGGACTCCACGTCTCAAGACCATAAAATTGGATTAAGCAAATTTTATTAAAATGAAAAATGGAATTCTTTCTTCACACTGTTCCTACTTATTTTATTACCAAGCACAGTCTAGATTTCAGATGACAGCCTGTTACAGTGTCACTATGCTCTGAAAAAAAGTTAATTGCTACCAGACAAGAATTGCATCCCCCATTACAATAATATCTATTTTGAAGGAACAAAGGGAAACATTCATTAATGTGGAAATGCAGAAAGAAGATGTACTTTAAATACATAAAATAAAAAAACACTATTTGTCAATACCTTCCAAATTCAAGCTGTATGGAGCTATCACATACCATAAAGAAATGTAAAACTATTTTCGATTGTACTTGATGTGGAATATTGATATGAAATATACTGTATAACTCAAAGATCTGCCCCTTTGGGGGATATTTTTGTTTCGATCAAGAATAGTAAAAAAAAGAACTGCAGTATTAGTCAGTGCGGTGGGTTGGCACCCTGCCCAGGATTGGTTCCTGCCTTGTGCCCTGTGTTGGCTGGGATTGGCTCCAGCAGACCCCCGTGACCCTGTGTTCGGATTCAGCGGGTTGGATAATGGATGGATGGATGGAGTATTAGTCAGTCAGTCATCATCCAACCCGCTATATCCTAACACAGGGTCACATGGGTCTGCTGGAGACAATCCCAGCCAGCACAGGGTGCAAGGCAGGAACAAACCCAGGGCAGGGCGCCAGCCCACCGCAGGGCTGCAGTATTAGTGATTGTATAAATATTGCTTCAAGATCAAAGTCAAGGCAAACCTCATGACCCCTGAATTCTTTATGCCCTTTACAACTAAATAACAAAAAGAATTAACAGTCAAACAAAAGTACCAAAAAATAAAATATATTATACTTGATGTCTGTTACAGTTTTTGTTGAGCTGCTCTTTAACAATCAATACTTCATGAAAGTAAAGTTATTTTGCTTTAATGCTACATTTCAGGATTCCATCCATCTGTACTTGGTCTAACATATGTAATCCAATTCAAGGTCACAGGAGGATGAAATTTATCACAATGCTTGTTAAAACTATAAATTTGAATTTATATTGGACTGGATGACCAGCATCATTAAGAATTTCATAAAGCTTTGTCTGCATATTGCTGTTCCACTGATGTTTGATCAGCCACTGACACTCGGCTTTCTTTATCATAAAGGCCAAAGCCCAATCAAAATATCTCAACTGATCACCAGCCTAGATTCCCAACTATTTGCAGAATGTGACTTCGTAAGCCAGTTTTTCATTTTCTATATTGGAGTACAGGGAGTATCTTTCTCGCTGCAATACCTATGACCATAAATGTTGTTTTATTCAAATTTACTTTGCGATTGGTATCAGACCATCATTTAACAAAATTTGATGTCTTGTGTTAAATTTTTTATGAAATGAAAAGTCAGATATGAAAGCATATTGGAAAGGGTGCGAGTAGGAGATTATGCTAAATATTCATTTATTTATAAAATATACAATAGTAAAGCAAAAGCACAATCTTGTGGGGTTTCCTCTGGTAACATTTTTTAAGAGTTATGCATTTCAGTTAAATCTTGCTTGCTGTAAGTTACATGAAAATTGCACAACAGAATTAAAACCAAGTTCTTTCACCTTTTACAGACTAAACAATGTTGAATCTGCTGTTAAAATGTACAATCTAAATTATGATTCACTCTGAGATTTCTCCTGATATTTAGAGGTGTCATTTAGCATTACTAACAAGGCATTCTCAATGCCTGCTGCTGTTCAACCCACCGACTGGTTTGAGACTAAGAGAGGCCTAACCTCCAAAAGAAAATGTTAAAATGCAAAACACCTTGTTAGGAATGATTTGAGCAACTGGACTCTGTCTCAGTTTTCCTTGGTCACTGGCAGAATCAGTTATCCTTTACAAAAATCATTTTAAACAGGTGTGGTAGACCCCAAAGACATCAAAGTCGATACTTATAATTCTATAAGGTAACAACAGAAACAGAACATGTGCTGAAAAATATTTAGGGCTACAACAACATCCTTACACTAAACATTATTATTCAGAGTTGCTCCATCCATGACTCTGTCTGAACATCCAAACAAACAATAATTGTCACACAAAGTGTAAGATTGCCACTTAAAGCACCATTTTTCATCCTAACAGAGTATCAGCTTCTGTTTGGTTACTCCCACAGGAGGTATTAAACAAAAATGAGAATTGTTATCTTTAGAAAAGGCAGCCATCAGACAGAGCAGCTCTGTTTGCTCTTCTGTTGAACAGACTGCCTGCAGTTTTCTCCAAAAATGACAGGAGACACCTGTGAGACTTGCAAGCTACACAATTTATTATTTGAGCAGTTCTGTCAGTGCAGTAAAATAAAGACCATAAAATAACCCATAGTCTGTACCGAAAAGAGAAGTTACAGGGATGAAGAGTTTTTAGGAGAGATTCTTAAACACAACTTGCTCTCATGTGTCTTCCGCCACATGGAACCTCAATGATACTGTTAACTGGCACCAAGGCAACACTTTACAGCAGTACACCCGCAAACCCCATTCACAATCTGTTAGACACAAACCATGCTCGTGATATACTATATATCTGACTAGGTAACTTCTCCCAAGCAGTGTTTAATATTAAGAAGGACAAGTTAGTGCTCCAGGCAGCCATGCAAAATATTGTTTCAGATGTAAAGAAAAAAAAAGATGTAAAAAACTGTGGACCACCCTTGATAGTCAGATGTACAGTTCAACAATATATAATATGTGTTAGCATGTTTAGAACAATATGTCCTACATAAGAATACTAGTAAAGTGGTTAAATTAGCCTTTTCAGTTACTTCATATAAACAAGCAGCAAAGGGAAGCTAAAAATAGACTTTGGGATAAAATAAAGAACCCTAGAGAGCCTCAAGTGGGACAAAACTACGGCAGCTGATGAAGGCTTTGTCTGCATTCACGTGAAGGGTGTCCCTGGGTAAAGACTGGGAACAGATCTCAAAGGAGTTAGTCATTGCCCTTAGTCAATGTGGTCAATTAAAAAAATAGTTCAAATTCTTTTTAAATATATGATATGGTTTGCATATTTATTGCTAAAAATCCATAAAAGGAGAAAATGAATCACATATCACAATATATACATACACATACAAACACATATATACCTGTACACATGGTTTGGATTTTGAATTAAACCCGAATGTATATGTCCCGATTTCCAATTTACTTCTACAGATGGAAGCATACTTGTTTAATAAGCTTTTCATATGTTAAGCACTGGTATATGCAGGTTTCAATTATAGAAACACACGTCTGCATAGCATAAAAAGGGGCTTGAAATTAAAAACAGCAATACAAGAAAACACTCTTCACTATTCTGACTGCTCCTCCCGGAGTTTTAATAGACAGAAATCAGATAAGCCATTTTTAGTCCGACATATACAGTAGCAGGACTGATGCAGTTGTCTGTAATAAAAAATTTACAAGGATAGATAGATAGATAGATAGATAGATAGATAGATAGATAGATAGATAGATAGATAGATAGATAGATAGATTGTCTGTATTCTATTTCCAGTTGTAGAATACACTTGGTGAGACTTACTGTATCTTAATAAGGTCAATTCTTTAGATAAAACTGAAACTTCTGAAATTCCATTATTAAAGATAAACATGCTAATTTATTCTTTTTTAAGATGCGTTAATACACTTCCACAGATAAGTATGTACTTGATCATTGTGCCATTTAGTCAGTAAACAAGCCATGCAGATTGCTGTTGTATAAAAAATGTTTCTTCTCATGGAGCTTAGATAGATAGATAGATAAAATAAGAAAATATTTTTCACTATTCGAACTGTACCTCCTGCAGTGTTAATAGACAGAAGTCAGAGAGACACTTTAAGTCAGCCTTATACAGTAGCAAGACTGATGCAGATGTCTATAGACAAACAGACAGACAGAAAGACATATAGATAGATAGATTTTTGTTCACCTGGAAGAATACAGACATATTTCACTTTTCTTAAATTGACATCTCAGAAAGTATATTAATTCAAATGTTTATTAAGCTTATCTTTTTTCAAGATTCATTAATGCTCTTTTCCAGTTATGTATGCAATTGTTCGCTGTGCCATTTTTGCAGTCAGCAAGCCTATCCTGATGTTTTTTGTGTTAAAAAGCTTTTCCTCCCATACAGCTCCCCAAGCAGTTTAAGCTGATAAATAGATATAGGCACTATATAACGATAGATAGACAGATCGTAAAAGGCACTATATAAATAGACAGATAGACAGACGACAGACAGAAAGAAAGTAAAAGGCACCCCGAGCAGTTTAAGCTGATAAATTCAGGGGTACTATATTACAATAGATAGATAGATAGATAGATAGATAGATAGATAGATAGATAGATAGATAGATAGATAGATAGATAGTAGAAGGCACTATATTATAGATTGATAGACAGATGTGCCCCTTTCCCCTTTGTCTTCCTTCAACTGCATTCAGAACAGACGTCCATTTTTAGCAGTGACATTAGTCAACCATTTATTTCGTGAGTGCACAGTAGTCTCGTTTTCCAGGTATTCCTGCCTCGCTCCACTTCTTTCGCCTCGGTGACAGCCGCAGTGAGCGCCAAGAGCGGTCGGTGCTCTCGTTACGGCAGATTTTCTGCGCCTTGTTTTCGGGCGCACATGGACTCCTGACTTTAAGCCGGGTGATGATTCGGTCATCTTTTTCGACCGACAGTTTTTTCCCCCTGTGGATTTCTTCCGCTTCTATTGACATTCCGTGGAGTGCCACATCCTTCGCTTTCAGACCAAGCAAGTGACTGACGGCAGCGAAAAGCGCGCATTTTCTAAGACCACGCGCACGAACAATTCCCCACAATATAATTGAAAAGCACCCCGGTTTTCTCCATTGGAGAAGCTGTGTCAGACCGAACGAGAGACAGAAAGTGCCTTACGTACCTGCAACGGGAATGAAGGCAGATAAAGAAGCCAGGACGAACAGGTGCTCCATGTGCTCGGCTGGTGCGTTAATCCGCGCCGTCGGTCCGCTGGCTCGCTCGCTCGCTCGCCTCTCCGTTGGATGCGTTGGCACCTCCAGCGCGGCGCCGCTCCGCGTCGTAACACACACACATTCACCGAGAGCGCTGGCTCATTTGCTGCTGCACTTTCTGAATGTGCAGACCCACTGCAGTGGTATTACCCACCCAACGACTCAGGTTTGCGCTCATGTCACCTAACTTCCCTCCTTCCTCGTCGAGAACAGGGCAGCTTTCCGCGAGTGACTCTACAGCCCGCCTTCCATCCGCGGAGGTACCTGTTTAAAGGCTCCGGGACAAGTGGCAGCGCACTGCTGTTTCTGGAGTCTTTTTCCGAAGAAAACGAAGTCGAGCGCATATGAATGAGAAAAATCAAGTCGCAAACACATAGCCCGTTACTTTAAGTGTTTCAAAGGGGGCGGTGGAAAGGACCGTTTGTGTTTTAATCTTGTTGCACTTGTAACGCTTTCGGTATTCTTTTATGTCTGTTGATCTTTCTACACTCCAAACCCCCCCCCCCCCCCCCTTTTTATTTTTCAAATTCCACAATCTAATATCCTCCTGTAATCCAGTCAGCATGTTAAGGTGGGGTAGAAAAAGACTTAAGCATAAATAGAGAGAGAGGATGCACCAGCGGCCCTAAGTAAATGCCAATAATGCCTCTGTTTAAGCTGTCGTGAAACATTAATTAGATAAATGGATGAACTGACAGTCCAGGGAATACATCTTTGAGGGTCCCCTTAGCTGAATGGGCTGACATAAGGATGTAATCTTTGACCACCCGGTTGAAATGACTTCTTAAATAAAGCATCGTTTGGACCACTGACTAAATTCAGATAATAATAATAATAAATTTTATTTATAAGGCACTTTACATTTGTAGTAAACCTCAAAGTGCTACATAAAAAAAATAAACAAAAACACAACAAGATAAAACAATAATTAGAGGCAATTTTGTTAATATGCTTTCCTAAATAGAAAAGTCTTTTAACTGTTTTTTATAACAGCCCACAATCTGCTGTGTTCTCAGGTTCTCTGGTAGGGCATTCCAGAACCGTGGAGCAGCAACTGCAAAGGCTAACCAGAAGTTACCACGTAACATCACCTCAGCACACTTGAATGAAATTCCATGCCATAAAGATACAATCAAGTCTGAATATGAAAGCAATTAAGGATATTGCAATGAGAGAATTACATATGCTAAGCTGAAGTCTTCCATCTGCAAAATTTGCTGAAGATGCACATTTTGATTTAAAAACATTTACATACAGTAAATCCACATATTGAATTGTTGGAGGAGAACACACTAACCTACAAATATAAGGAAAATTCCTTGATTACAACTTGCCTGAAGGAGGGGCCTCAGTTGCCTTGTAAGCAAGCTTGCACATTGTCATCTGTTCGGTTCACCAATAAAAGGTGTCATTTTGCTTGACTTCTCATTGCATCCGTAATGGCTAACACAGTACAACGCCCCACTACTAGGAAAGTTCCTTTAAGTTAGCAGGCTAATGGACAAGTGTGGAAAAGCACTGAAAGAGATGGAGAACATCTGAGTTCCAGATGCTTACAAACTTTCTATTATTATAGGTAATTCTGGAACTTTTTGCAGAGAGTGATGACAGCTTTACAGCTGTGCTTTCTGACACTCCAGTGGCATGGATCACACACATGGGCATCAAGGCAGTACTGTGGATAGAGCTGCTGCCTTGCAGATTCAGCATCCTGGATGTGAGTCACGCGCCTGGTCACCATTTGTGTGGGGTTCACATGTTCACCCTGTGTCATTGTGGGTTTTACTTCATGTCCAGGTTAATTGGATAGTCTAGATAGGAATGCAGATGTGTTCACAGTTGGTACTCTATCCAGGTTTCTTGCCATCTTACAACAGAAGTTTGGATAAGCTTTACGTTCCTTCATCCCTGAATAAGATTAAGCGGGCTGGAAATTGTGCTATATGTTTTGGACAAGGCTAGGTTTATGGGCGCCTATTTCCATCTGGGTTTACATTGATATACTTGACTCCTGCCTAGTTCTGACAGTGACATTTGAGTGTTATCATATTACACTTGTGCTTCTGTGAGCTGTCCTCATGACTTTGGCAGTTTTAAAGAAAGATTGTGGAGGTAGCCTTTATAAAATGGCAAAAATAAAATAGATAACATCCACACACGATCAGAGCAATCTCCTGATGAGAGCAAAGCTAAATTAAAATGTGTGCCATGTCACTGCTTCATAATCTTACAAGCTGGAGCTTTTACTGCACAGCTGGACATACAAACATACTGGAGAAAGCTAAAATTGCTGCTCAGCCTTGTGACTTCTTGGAGTGTGCATCCCATATTCATTCATCATTCTGAGCTCTCCCTATCTGATGTAGTGAGGTGTAGAATCAGATCCATCCATTTTCAGACCTACTTATGTGGTTCAGGGTCTCATGGGGCTGATATACACTCACTGGACAAAGTATTAGGAACACTATACTCATTTTGGGTAGGGCATCTGTTTGCTTTCAAAACAGCCTCCATTCTTTGTGGGATGGATTCCATCAAAATGTCAGAAACATTCCTTTCAGGTTCCGGTCCATGTTGACATGATTACATTAAGCAATCTCTGCACATTAATGATGTGCATTTCCCATTCTGCCACATCTTAAAGGTCTTCTATTAGATTCAGATCTGGTGACAGGAAAGGCCAGTGAAGAAATAATATTCATGAAACCAGTTTGAGATGACTTTTGCTTTTTGACAGGTTGAATTAATCATGCTAGAAATAGCCATTAGAAAATGGGGAAGTTGTGGCCATGAGTGGATGTACATGGTCAGCAACAATACTCAACTAGGCTATGGCATTCAGGTGATGATTGACGGGAACTAACAGGCCCAAAGTGTGGTAAGAAAATATTCCTACATTCTGTCACCACCACCACCAGACTGGACAGTTAACACAAGGCAGGTTGGGTGCATGGATTGGGGCTGCTGGTGCCTAATTCTGATTGATCAGACCAGGCTACATTTTTTCCAGGCTTCAACTGTCCAGTTTTGGTGAGGTTGTGCCCACTGCAGCTCCTGCTTTCTGTTCTTTGCTGACAGAACTAGAACCAGACATGGTCCTCTGCTGTTGTAGCCCATCTGGTTCAAGGTATGTTGTGTTGTGCATTCACAGTTGTACTGAGTGGTGATCTTACAGTTCACACCAGTCTGGCCATTCTCCTCTAACCTCTGTCATCAATAAGGCATTTCCATCCACTGAACTGCTGCTCATGGGATGCATTTTGCTTTCCACATGATTCTAAATAAACTCTTATCGTACTTGAAAATCCTGGGAGATCGGAAGTTACAGAAGTACTCAAACTCAGTAGTGCCATGGTTGAAATTACTGGGTTCACATTTTTTCCCCCATTCTGGTGTTTGGTGTGAACATGAACTGAAGCTCCTGACCTGTATCTGCATGATTTTATGCATTGCCCTGCAGCCATATGATTGGCTGATTAGATAATTGCATGGATAAGCAGGTGTACAGATGTTCCTAAAAATTTCAGTGAATGTGTATCCTGGCAGCACTGAACATAAGACAAGAACAACCCCTTGATGCCAGTCTTTCACAGATCCACCATGTTTAACATTTCAACATGTGAGTAAAGGTGGATTCTATTTCACCACCTTCTATTGTTCTGTCTCAGCAGATTCTTGTGAAGAAATTGTTTTTTGAATAACTGCAAAAGCAGCAAATATGTTGCTGTTGTGCCAATGAGGTCAAAGACCGCCCACCCCAAAAGTTACAGTATGCAGTCAAAGAGGTTTATGCAGAAGCAAGTGTTTCATTTAAGTGGACCTTTTTGAGCACTGTTTAGTGACAATAGAGGGGCTGACTGCTAAAAATTCTGAGTTATCAGAATAACTGTAAATCTGGGCAGAACACAGTGGCATCCTTTCAGACTTTTTCATATATGTAGTGGGGATTGTGATTATGAAACTGTAAAAATGGTGGTCAAGAAGAAGGGCTGGCATTAGGGAGGGTGCAGCTGAATATGGACCTCAGCTTAAGAAGGTGCATAAGAAATCCATGTTCCAAAATTACCATCAAAAATGGGAGAGGTTTGGATGTCAGATTGTAGTGGAATGCCCAGTCCAAAATGGTGGGAAATTAAAAGAGGCTGTCCATGCATTCCCCCAAAAAATGTTCAGAAACCAAGGATTTTATAAAACCATTCCTGTTAATTGTTAAGTTGCTGGATATCATGGCTGGCCTGCACATTGGTACTGTGAGTGCTGTGCAGTGTGGACTGAGAACCTCTGCGTTTTTCCCAGTTGATTCTGGAGTTCGTCTTGCTCCTACTCTGTTCAATGCTTTCATGGACTGGGTGTTGGGCGAGGTCGTGGGGTCCAGCGGGTGTGGGGCATCTGTTGGTGAAGAAAGATTCACTGATCTTGACTTTGCTGACGATGCTGTGATCTTTGTGAAGTCAATGGAGGCTCTGATCTGGGCTCTTGAGAGACTGAGCAAGGAGTCTGAGTGTCTGGGCTTGCGAGTGTCCTGAATAAAAACCAAGATCCAGGCCTTTAATGACCTCTTGATCACAGCCATCAGCAGTGTGTCTGTTTGCAGAGAGAGTGTCGACCTTGTCGAGAGGTTTACTTACCTTGGCAGTGACATTCATGTCTCTGGTGACTCTTCCTGTGAAGTCAGTAGATGGATTGGGAGAGCATGGGGTCGGGGGGGGGGGGGTCATGAGGTTGCTGGAAAGGGGTGTCTGGTGCTCCTGATTTTTTTGCAAAAGGACAAAGGTCCAAGTCTTTAGAGGCCTAGTGCTTCCTGTTTTGCTATACGGTTGCAAGACATGGACGCAATCCAGTGACCTGAGATGAAAACTGGATTCCTTTGGCACTGTGTCTTTTTGTTAGAATCCTTAGGCACTGCTGGTTTGACTTTGTGCTGAATGAGCAGTTGCTCGCAGAGTCCTGAATGAGGTTCATTACCAGCATTATGATGGAGTATCTGTTACGGCATTATGGCCATGTGTTGCGATTCCCCAAGGGTGATCCAGCTCACAGGGTCCTCATTGTTGAGGACCTGAACAGCTGGTCCAGGCCAAGGGGATGCCCATGTAACACCTGGCTGTGGCAGTTAGGTAGTCATTTCTGAAGGGTTGGACTGGACTAAGTGTCTGCCTGGGGGTTGCCAATAGGAATTCCAAAGTGTTTTGTCATTGGGTGGGTGAAACAATGTGCTGTACCAGTGCATGCTCCCTAACCTTACCTGACCTGGCCTGTTAAAATGGTACATTACCCACAAGTCTGCAATTAATGTCTACACCCAGTCCAAATGTGCTAATGTATCACTGAGACACTAAGAGGAGAGACTAGAAATAGTTATTCAGTTTGGAGTTGGCATTGTACATCAAGGGATGCAACTAGGACAACAGTTGTCTGCCTTCCCCACACTATACCATTTCCACGCGCATTTAACACAAAATTGTATTTTCTGTAAGATGATTTGACTTCCATTAAGAACTGGTCATTTTTTTAAAAAGACGTGGCTCTGAAGGAATGACATGATGGTTCCCAGATTGGCACATCATTTGGCATGAGGCTTTAAATCCAGCTATCTTGTTGGAACCCACAGTATTAGGATGCAGATGCAGTGATGCAGATGGAGAGAGAATGTGAAAATGTCTGAAGCCAGGACTGTAGAGTTGTGAGGCAACAGTGACCTCATGCTACAAATTTATTTTATGTACTGTAGCACCTTACATTTAGCACTATCGTAGATCTCCTTACAATATTTTCCACGTGTGTGGAAATGTTCTATTTCATGTGCATGATACAAAATGGAGACAGGATAACGCAAAGTATCACAGTTTAAATCAATGTTGGATCAATGAGAACACTTTCACATCTATGCAGAGACCAAAGCCTTCCACATGTCACATTTATTAAACCGAAAAATGTCATCCCAAACATTTTATCCATCTTTTAAGATATGTACAAGGCATAAAAAAGCTGGCATCTAAGGAATAATAAAGTAGCAAGGCCAAACTCCATTACCTATCATATCAGCAATGAAAGGTAAGTCAAAATGAGTCACTGAAGTGGTGGGATGTCTAAAGCCCATGCAGGGAAACTGGCAGTAAATTAGACCCCTGGGAAGCACTGCCTCACACCTTGAAACTGTCAGCTGGTGGCCGACTTTCTACTCATTTCCAATGTACCCAAGTTGATCAGGGGACATGTACAGCAATTCCATGCTTATTAAAGGTGTACAGTGCTATAGAAATAAATTGCTTTATTAATATTGCCATGTAGGTCTCAGGCAAGCAGGATTAAAGAAAGCAGAGTATTTACTTCTACAAGGAGCATTTTAATAGGCTTCCTGTGCCGGCTCGCATTCACATGGACACTTGAGCAAATGCTTTCCATACATTGCAGTCAGTCTAATTTTATTCTTGTTTATAAACCCGTGAGAAAGATGCCTTCATATTCACTTAAGCTCAAGTGCCTGCATATCAGATGACTCACCCATTATTACTCTTTACAAGAATCACTACCTTGAAAGATAAAAACAGACAGAGAACGTATACCCTTTGAATCATCTGAAAACTGGCAGGAGAGAACTGAGCATACAGAACTGTCTGACATCACGTTTCCAGATACCTGGCTTCAGTTCACTTGCTAACCTTGTTCTTGCACCGTGACATGAAGATGCAATTTACCATGCAGACAAAGCCCCCAGTACATATTCAGTTAGGGGAGTTAGTCCTGTGACTCACAAAAACATTTAGTGTTTTCTGTGGTATTTGCTTAGGTCAAGTTTGGGTTCATATGTAACCAGTACATTTGAAGTGTTATGAGTGCTTCTTCTGTCAGTAATAAATAAAAATGGAAAACTGCAAC
The DNA here is from genome assembly GCF_900747795.2 of Erpetoichthys calabaricus. Taxonomy (NCBI): domain Eukaryota; kingdom Metazoa; phylum Chordata; class Cladistia; order Polypteriformes; family Polypteridae; genus Erpetoichthys; species Erpetoichthys calabaricus. The sequence goes on from NC_041405.2 coordinate 50,393,669, forward strand.
ATTACAGTAGAAACATGCAAGTACGTGGGACCATGCTGGTTATGATAACATGAAGCGTTATTGTATATGGTGGAAAATAACGCAGAAAAAATTATATTAATCTAATTACAAATAGTAATATCATACAAAAACATATTAAAGTAGGTCAAGGAAGTAATAGTTTGGTTCCCACCTAAATGAATGAATTACGACAGCACCTGACTTGATCTAACTTACAACTAGAGTTGAAATACAATGTTAGTGTCCAGCATCCAATTGCTAGTCTTGGTCTATATTTTCCTCTTAAAATGGCAAGATAAACAGACTTGATATGAATTCAGGAATTTGAGACAAAATCTATTTTGCATATTTCAACCAAGGAAGTTAAAAGTATGGCTGACCACAGAGCATGTATTTCTTCTCCATGTCTTGATGATCTGGTTCTCCTTAATGTGGACTACACGTCTCACAGAGCTGAATTTTTTTAATTCTCCTTTCATCCCACACCAGCCTTCTACCATGCTAATACTAAGCAATAAAATTTTAAATCTTTCCAATTCATTATAATAACTATTCATTCAAAATCTGTACTAACCCCTACTCTCTCTTCTGTTTCCTTTTCCAGTGTCCTTTTGGTGGTGGCTTGCACCACCACCATTTACCCAAAGCACCATGATGTTCCAACAATGATGGATGGATTAAAAGCCAGAAGTCTGCATGACCATCATCATCAAGTGACTCCATGAGAACCCTAAATACAAAGAGGACTATTTCATTTATGTTAGGTAGAATGCCCAGAGGGGACTGGGCAGTCTCGTGGCCTGGAACCCCTACAGATTTTATTTTTTTCTCCAGCTTTCCGGAGTTTTTTTTTTGTTTTTTCTGTCCACCCTGGCCATTGGACCTTACTCCTTTTCTATGTTAACTAATGTTGTCTTATTTTAATTTCTTATTTTGTCTTTTATTTTTCTTTTCTTCATTATGTAAAGCACTTTGAGCTACTTTTTGTATGAAAATGTGCTATATAAATAAATGTTGTTGCTGTTGATGTTGTAGTTTTGAGCACACATCTACGTGATCCCCCTGACCACACACTTGTGCCATAGTGACACTTGAAAGAGCCTTAAATCTACTATTGCTAGCAGTCCCACTGTAATACTGCATTTTATTACCATGAAATATAAGGCTTATGCACGAGCACAGTCCTCTGGTCCAGTTTCTGGTGTTGTAACGTTTGGATTACTACAACTCACTACTAGCAGGTGGACCCTCGTGTGTTTTCAAGCCACCACAGATGGTCCAATGTGCAGTGGCCTGACTTGAATTCAAAAACTGGCCTGAATATAAATAGTAAAAAGACAGAAGTTATAGAATTTAACATCTCCTATCTATACCCTTTTGTGGACCAGTTTATGTATCTGTGCAGCATTATAAGAAGTAATGGAGGAACCAACTATGACATACAAGATCACCTTAATGAAGCAAGGGTTGCCTTCAGAACTCTAAACAATGTGTGGCGCTCATCCCAATACAGTAATTACAGTATATGAAACTAAAACTCTACAAGAGCTGCATTTTACTAAATCTGGTGTCGAATGCTGGCGGATGACAGCGTAGGATGTACTGGAATCATTTTAATAATAATAATAATAGCTTCCTTTATTTGCCAATTACAATTTCTTGTATATGGAATTTATTTTGCGTACACCCCAAACTTACTTCGAGTTTTTTTAAGGTCAGCTATTTGTACAGGGTCCCTGCAGCAATTGCAGTGTAAGGGCCTTGCTCAAGGGCCCATTGGTGTAGCATTCCTTCTGTCACTGCTGGGATTTGAACTGGCAACCTTCAAGTTACTCAGCCAAGATCCTTTAGCCAAAGAGCAACCACTGCACACCAAGAGCCTTTGGAGGATATTTGAGATCTACTAGCCACACATTCTTTCCAATGGAGAAAATCTACAGTGATGTAAAATGGATAGCATGGACACATAATTATGAGAAGACTGCGGAGATGAACTGGCCATGTCATTAGGCAAGAAAAGGAATCCATCACTTAAGACTGCTTTCCATTGGACACCAGAAGGGAAGAGAGAGAGAGAGAGAAAGACCCAAAAACATGTGGCAGCATACAGTGGAAGTCGGGTTGACAGCCATGGGTAAAAAACTGGAATGAAATAAGGAAGGTGGCAGAATTCTGCCAGCACTGGAGGAACTTTGTTGCTGCCCTCTGTGCCACTGGGTATGATGGGCAAAATGAAATGAAATGAATGAGTTGAATTCAACCAGCCAAGATGGGTGCATGTCACTTTTCTCTTTAGGTCACAGCTTTGGCTCCCTATAGCAGCACACATTAAGTTCAAGTCCTCGATGCTTGCCTACAGAGTAGTCATATTGGTCAGCACAGTTTATATGAAGACACTGGTGAGGTGCTAAGCTCCTTCTCACCCACTGAGGTCTACCAGTGAACAGCGTCTGGTGATGTCACCTCTGCGTGGTATCAGATTTCAATCTAGAATCTTTTCATATGTAGCTAGTTGATAGAATGAGCTGTCTAAACTCTTAAAAATAAAGGTACTAGATATCCTCTTGGGCACAGCCATCAGCAGTGTGTCTGTGTGAAGAGGGAGTATCGACCTTGTGGAAAGGTTTACTTACCTCGGCAGTGACATTCATGTTTCCGGTGACTCTTCCTTTGAAGTTAGTAGATGGATTGGGTGAGCATGGGGGGGTCATGAGGTCACTGGAAAGGGGTGTGTGGGGATCTTTGCACAGGATGAAGGTCCAAGTCTTTAGAGTCCTGGTGTTTACTGTTTTGCTATATGGTTGCAAGACATGAATGCTATCCAGTGAGTTGAGACGAAGATTGGACTCCTTTTGTACTGTGTTTCTTGAGAATCCTTGTATACCGCTGGTTTGACTTTGTGTTGAATGAGGTTGCTCACAGTGTCCTGAATGAGGCACATTACCTGCATTGTGAGGAAGCTACATGGCTACCACCATGTGGTGCAATTTTTCAAAGGTGGTCCAGCTCTCAGGACCCTCATTGTTGAGAACCTGAGCAGATGGACCAAGGCCAAGGGGATGCCCACATAACACCTGGCTGCGGCAGATAGATGGTTATTTCCAGAGGGTGGGATTGGACCGCGAGTCTGCCTGGGGGGATGCCAACAAGGATCCCGAGCTGTTTCGTCATGTGGAGGGTGTGGCAACATGCTGTACCTGTGCATGCTCCCCAACCTGACCTGACTTGTGGTTTTTTAAAGTGATGCTAAAGAGGAACCATTTTTGGCTCCCAAATGACCCATCCACATGAAGGAACCAGAAAGAACCTTTATTTATTATGATACACAGCAGGTAACAGATTTGTGAAATATCAATGGGATCTGAATTTACAAGGACTTTTGCTGCATATATACAGTAATACAGGCTAAGTCCAGGATTTCTTAATGTGTTAGTGTCCTTCTAGGTAGCCTACCATACATTAAAGATTTCAGATTATTTTCAACATAATTGGAAATTTTTTAAAGCCCAAAGAACCAGCTTCTTATGCAAAGAACACCCCCCAGAATGACATGGTGCTTTTTCAAGCAATGAAGCTATGAAGAACCACACAACTCAATCAAGAACCCTAAAGTGCTATTAAAGAACTGTTATTTTTAAGAATACACTGCTGACTTTTTCAATGTGTTTAAGAAGCGACTGAAAACCCTGCTGTTCTGTGAATAGCTCTCAATTTGTTAATAGATGTTTTTTGCTCTGTGGGTATTTGTCATATTGTGAAATCGATCATTTTTTGTTATGCTAGCTCTTCACTTGTGGCGATCAACATTTGTAACCTGTCCTGCTACATTTGTCCAAAACAGTCCCTAGAAAGATGTTACTTGGTTATGTTGACCTCCTTTGTAAGTTGCTTTGGATAAAAGCAAATAAATGTAAATGCAAATTGTGTTTTCTGAGTATCTGAACTGGCTCTGGAAAGCAACAACGCAGCCTGATATGTGCCATAATTTTATCTCAGGGGAGCATGGTGGTGCAGTGGTTAGCACTGCTGCCTCACAGCTCACCTCCCATTTTTGCCCACAATAATTGATCCAGCATAGTTGGCAGATGCTTCCCTAGTCATCATGGACACTTATTACACAGTTTGAATCTCCTTGAGGTGAAGCAAAATCAGAAGAATTCTGTCATCACTACTGGCATTGTCGACAAGTCAAGTGGTTCTCCTTGCACCTGGCCATTCCCTGGACTTTACATTCCCACGTTACAGACAGCAGGCTGGTCTCGGAACTCGCTATCCACAGCACATAAAACGAGAGAGAACGTCCCAGCCGGGGGCTTTTCAGGACATTGCATCTCGCCAGTAAGAGAAGACATCTCTTTGGCCTTTCTGCAAAGGATTTTGCTGTTCGAAGAAACGCTTACAAGTTTTTAAGCCAGCCAGACACGAAACAAATGCATAATGGTTCCTTCCCACTTTACTACCGTTTAATGTTTTACCACAAGGGACTTAGATACATTTGATTAAGTTGTTAAGCTGTCCAGAGCTGAGTTTAATTGACGGAGAAAAAAAGCATGGATTCCCTCATTAAGGGCCATGTTCAGCATTAGTTGGCATACGGACAATATTAAAATTCTGTTGATTATATCTCAGAGGACCTGCTCACCACACAGATGAAAGCCATCAGCCGAATCGCTTGAGCGCCTCAAGTCTCTGAAGCTTGATTTCAGACTGTGTCTGTCGGGTTGGGTTTCACACTCGGGAACAGACCCAAGATCTTACTGTTACAAGCAAGGAGCGTACTTTGCCAGCCAGCACCTGAACTACATAAATCCCAAAACTGAGACATTCGAGTAGAAAAGGGAGATACGAAAGTCAATAGGTGTCAATAACGCGTCGCATTACAGGCAAAAGAAGGCTTACATTACAGCTACTCCGTAAAAAAAGACTGTAAACTTATAATAAATTATTGGCTACTCATTTATTTACTTTCACAATATTTTACTATCGTATTACCAATGCCACCTTTAGCCTCTTCTTCTTGAGCCCCCAGACTCCCCAACTCGCCCCTCCAAGAATCCACTATCTTAGTATTTCTTCTAAGTGCTCTAATTTAAACATTGAACATATAAATAAACAATTAATAAAGAAAATAGCACACATCACAATCTTAACTATGTTTGATTTGTTTCCTTTATAAATAAATGCCTAATTTGTAATAATAACACTAATAATAATAATAATTATAATAATAATAATAATAATAATCAATGTTCTGTTATTCTTTGCCACCACCACTATTACAATTACTATTACTACTACTACTACTACTACTACTACTAATAATAATAATAATAATAATAATAATAATAATAATAATAATAATATGACTACTTAATATCCATCCATCCATTCTCTTTCGCTTATCCGAGGTCGGGTCACGGGGGCAGCAGCTTGAGCAGAGATGCCCAGACTTCCCTCTCCCCGGCCACTTCTTCTAGCTCTTCCGGGAGAATCCCAAGGCGTTCCCAGGCCAGCTGAGAGACATAGTCCCTCCAGCGTGTCCTGGGTCTTCCCCTGGGCCTCCTCCCGGTTAGACGTGCCTGGAACACCTCACCAAGGAGGCGTCCAGGAGGCATCCTGATCAGATGCCCAAGCCACCTCATCTGACTCCTCTCAATGCGGAGACTACTTAATAATAATAAATACTACTACTACTACTACTACTAATAATAATAATAATAATTGTAATAATAAAAATACTGCTTCTGCCACAACCACTATTACTACTAGTACAACTACTACTATTAATAATAATAATAATAATACTTAATAACAAAAATAAGTACTATTACTAATTCTATTACTACTACAACTACTACTAGTAATAATAATAATAATGGTAATAAAAATACTAATACTGCCACCGCCACTATTACTACTACTACTAGTAGTAATAATAATAATAATACTCAATAACTATAGTACGTACTATTACTTCTACTATTACTACTACTACTACTGCTGCTACAAATAATAATAATATTAATAATAAGAATACTGCTACTGCAACAACCACTATCACTACTACTATTACTACTACTACTATTAATACTAATAATAATACTTAATAATAATAATAATATTACTACTACTATTACTACTACTAATAATAATAACAATGGTAATAATAAAAATACTACTGCCACCACCACTATTACTACTAGTACTTCTACTACTACTACTACTACTACTACTAATAATAATAATAATAATAATAGTAATAATAATGTGCCATTGTGACTTTACTATAATACAATTATTCATAAAAATAGTTTTGCACATTGAAACAATTAATTGATATTGACAGCTAGAATACAGCTAAAATGTAAGTTTGTGTATTTATCTATTTAAAAATCATTGTTTTAACCATTTATTGCATTACAGTTTTTGCCAGTTAATGTAACATTTTTTTTTTTTTTTTTTTTACAGGGTTATTCATCTTTTTCCACAGCAGTGTCATCAAGTTGAGTTTTATGGGTCCCTACAGCCCTTCCTTCTCTTGCCCACCTCACCATTTGGTCACTTATTCCCTGTGTCTCTGGTTTTCTGTGTGAATGAAAACGCTGTAATGTTTGCAGGATACCAAACAAGTGTCCATCAGTGTCCCTGTAGCCAGGACTTCACTTTTAACTGTCATCTTACCAGACATGTAAATGAAGTGGTATGAACATGCACCATACTGAAAATATCCCATGATGCAATGTTGTCTAGTCCTAATATAATTTTACTGTAATTTGCTGTCTTAGGACAGAAGATTGTTAAGCCTACCGTGATGACATGATACATTTTTCATTACAGCATTCTATTGTGAAAAATTACAGATAACTCCAGTTAAATGCTGGCAATTTTTACAGTGCAATAGACAATGAAGAGATCTATCATGATAAGAACAAGAAAATAACTAAGCACTGCCCAAATCAAGCAGCTGGTACAACAGAGCATTGCCAAACTACCAAAGATAACATCTGTGCTCAGAGAATCAGCAGATTGGGGAATTGTCAAAATGCTGCCCATGTCCTAAATGGAGCAGATTACTGTATGTCAGGTGAATTGAGCATCGCGGTAAGTGTGACAGAAAAGGCTTCTTCGGCTTGTCCTGCTTGCCTACGTTCCTTCAATGTCAGATGGCCACAATTATTTTTAACAATGTGTTGCGCGACCTGACGGCTGCAGACTCAGAAAGAAATAAGAACATGCAGTATTTGAACAGAAGTAGGGAAACAATGACACTGGGCTCTCAAAATGTTTCCTTATTATGTTAATGCCACAGTGGCTTTCCTCCAAACAGCCACAAATTGGCTAGGTTCAGCACTGGCTTAATTTAGAATCTAAACATTTATTTGAACAATTTCTGATTTTAGAGGAGAAGCAAACAAGTTTGAAATGCAGGAGAACACCCTCAGAGTGAAGGATAAAAAATTGTCAAATGCATTAAACTGTCAATCTGATGGTTTAGAGAAGTAAAATTACCAAAAAAAAAGTAATGGAATCAGAACTTTTCAGAAAGCATTTTCAAACAATTGTTTTGTATCCAAACCATTCAAGATTCTTGATTCTCGGTTTAACTTTGGTGACAGAGTCACCTTCCTTGTGGTTCACATTGTAGCCTTGCACTTCTGAGATGCCTCGCACTTCCGGGCCGGACAGACAGACAGACACACACACTTCCACACATAGACATTTATATATAGGATAATCACTGTCTTGTGGTTTACTCCTCAAATATCCATCCCTATATCTGAGTATACGAGAAAGTCTAGGAGAGACCACTCCCAATTTTTTCTCTTTCATTTCCTTTTCAAATATTTTATTAAAACAAATTCTTCATGATGAACACACACCAGTGTAAATGGGAGCAAGGTAGGTGGTGAGCTGCTGTGTCCTTTGTCATTTACATCTCATTATTAACTGGCAGCTGGTTAAGAAAAGAAGAAGCAATCATAACAGTGGATGGAATTGTGAAAAGACTAAAAGAAGCAATGAAGGGCCAGAAATCATAAGTGAGTTAGCAAAAAAGAAGCATAAAAATATTCCATGAATAACACATCCTTCATCAGCAATAACTCGCTTTTAATGAAGAAATTTGGGTTTGAATGAAAGTCTGCAGACACTGCAGCTTCCAGGACCAAATCTGAGGATCTGCTGCCAAACTTTAAATGAGTGGGATACTGTAATATCAGAAGTGAAACTCTTAAAAATAGAAAGGCGCCAGAGTGGTTCTTCAGAGCATTTCTTAATAATAATAATAATATTAATAATAATAATTCATTACATTTATATAGCACTTTTCAAGGTACTCAAAGTGCTTTACACAGTAAGTGAGGTGCCACTACAACCACCACTAATGTGTAGCATCCACCTAGATGATGCGATGGCAGCCGTTTTGCAGCAGTATGCTCACCACACATTAGCTGTTAGGTGGTGAAAGGGTGACAGATAGTTAGCCAGTCAGAGACAGGGATGATTAGGGAGTCAAAATGGCCAGGCCATGGTGGGCAATTTATCCAGGGGATACCCCTACTTTTTGTGAAAGATGCCCAGGGATCTTTTATGACCACAAAGAATCAGGGTCTCAGTTTAACGTCTCATCTGATTGACAATGCCATTTTTTTAGCACAGTGTCCCCGTCACTGCACTGGGGCATTGGCATCCACATTCAGACCACTGGTAAGGTGCTCCCTGATGGCCCTACCAACACCAACACCTCTTCCAGCAGCAACCCAAGCTTTTTCCTAGATGGTCTCCCATCCTAGTACTGGCTGGGCCTGAACATGCTTAGCTTCAGGTGGATGACCTGCTGTGACATGCATGTAGTATGACTGCTTGCTTCTTGTGCCCCAATTTTGCCTTTTTTTCCGTCTTTGAGACCCAGGATCGCTGGCGACACTCATATCCTCCCCCTTGGAGAATCTCTGACTCAGGTCATAGCCGAGCAATGGTGTTTGCCTAAACTGCATGTGGTGACCCATCGCAGGACACTCTCAAACTGTATATGGCTGTTTCCCATTGAGTACTATTGTGAATCACGACTCTGTGTGAGCCAGATACAGACAACAGGTGGCCCAAAATGAGTTTAAGAACTTATGTCACATGGGAACCATTATTGGTTCAGAAAAGATCCATCCATATGGAGGTATTGGTTTAGATATGTAACAGGTTGAATAAACAACCAATGCAAGTGCCATGGAAGCTGGTTCTTTGCCAGGGCAGTAGACCATAATAGAAAGATACAGATGGACTGGCATTCCGACTGGGTTGGAAAATACTTCCTTGCCAGGATGGTAAGTCTGCTCAGCACGACAGTAAGTGACTGTTTCCCAGGGCCATTGTGGCGCACTCAAAAAAAAAAAAAGAGTGGCCACAATATTTTTTTTATTAATGTAATAAATTAATAATAAATAAAGTGATGCTATTTGGGAAACAATGGCTTCCTGTTATAGAGTGGGCTATGAAAGCGGACTGTGGAATGAGGCAGTAATCAGTAGGAACGTGTTTCCCACTGAAGTGGTTAAGTCAGGGTAGCAGTAATGGGATGAAGTTCTGCCCACCCCTCAGACGCAACCTGGACAACAAACTGAAAACGGTGTGCTCTTATTGCTGCTCCACTTTACCAATTCCACAGATAGAAGACTTCAGGGCCAAAGACCCGGATTACATTACCATTGACTGAGTTCAGTTCCAGACCCGGTTAATGTAGCTCATCCTCTGGTGGAGGCGAAATTCGCATACACTTTGGGATTTTCTACTTTTGTCCTTTTTAGTTGCTGTGTCCCACTTGTGGGGCCCATAACACCATGTTCTTCTCCTGTGCACACGATGGGGTGGAACTCCCATATGGATACCCACAGTGCAGGCTGGGAATTACACTCTCATAGGACAGCCCTGTTGGGCTTTTTGGATGCCATCAAAGGCGAGCTGCAGGAGAATGTTATACCTTGTTTGAAGGGCTTCCAACTGATCCGGAGATGCTTCTGACATGCAAGGCTGTGGTACAGGAAGTACTCCTGGGTGTGGCATCCAAGAAGCCAGTCAGGAGGAGGGTAGATGTGACTACCAAGGAGGTATGGAAGGAGAGGAAGACCTATTGTTGTACTCTGCTGTATGCAGAGGATTTGGAAGCCTGTTAAGGTATTGTTTTAAATAAAACAAACTCTTGTATTTGAACTCAAGACTGTGTTTTTGTAGTTGTGTCTGGAGTTTGAGGTGCTGCTGTTGAATATACAGATTTGGGAAACACCAAAGGGTCTGTGATTTTAAAGGGACTCTGGATGTATGCTGTAACTCCAGCTAAGTTCAGGTTTCCTTGATATTCTGCTGTACTTTATAGATTTCTAATCTTTCCACATATTAGGAACCTTTTGAAAGCCCAAAGAGCCAACTTCATATACAAAGAGCCCTTTGAAGAACGAAACGGCTCTTTGTCAAGCAACGGTGCTATGAGGAACCACACAACCCCGTAAGTGACATTAAAGGACTGTCATTTTTAAAAGTCAGACAAAGAACTTCTTGTATTTTATTTTGATTTCTAAGTTTAACCTTATAATGAATGACAATATTAACAACTAACTACGACTGCAACACTTTCAGGGGTTGTTGTCTCAATCACAAGGGCATCATGCTTAAGAATATGTTGAGTGAATGGTGCCATCTGTGAAAGACACAATACAAATAAGAATTGAAAAGAATAATTGTTGTAGATTCTTGTCACCCCATTACACTACACAACCTTTCCAGTGATTTCAGTCACAGACCTCGTTTACATAATCTCTTGAAGTCGGGGGCACTTGTGGCACACTCCCGCCAGAGCCAGACATGTAGTGTGACGTCCCCAGTGACTCGGTCAGACCATCAGTCAGCTCATAGGGGTGGGCTTGTGTGTATGTGAGAGAGAGCTAACAGCCAATGAGTGCTCCCCTGAAAGTGTAATGCATATAATGCCATCCTCTCGAAAGAAAGAACGCAAGTGTTTTAGACTTCACAAACAGAAGAGACGTTTGTCTGTCTCATGTCTCGTGTTTGTCATTTCAGAACAGTTTTGAAAAGGAAAAATAAATTGTGGTTGACCTCGCCATATCTGGAAAGCCTTTGTGCAGAACCGGCTCAGTTAATCTGCACATTATTGACTTTCAAATATGGTGAGCTGGAGATACTTTGGAAATATAAAACTGTGCTGAAAAGTCTGAAAAGGGTTGTGTAATCTATCATCCTCTAAATAATTAGGTTGGAACAAAAACCCACAGACTGATCCTGAGAACCCATTTCCTAGATGAAGGGGAATCCTTCTGTGATGTTGTTAATAATTCTTGAATTCTTTACATTTATATAGCACTTTTCTCACTACTCAAAGCGCTCTCCACACAGGGAGGACCCAGGAAGCGAACCCACAATCTCCTTACTGCATAGCAGCAGCACTACCACTGCACCACCTTGGTAATTTTCAAAGTTATCTCTTCACAATCATGGTACAGTATATCTTGTTTACCACATTAAACTGCACTCTAAACTAATGAGTACATTTAAAACATTTTAAAAAAATGTTACTGAGCATTGATAATGCCTCTTGAGATTATACACTATGGACAACAATGTACACCCCAATTCCCCAAACACCCGACACAAAACAGATTGGACACAAGTGTAGTAAACAAGAGGATTTTATTTGTGGGAAACTGTTACTGACAAATGTTTCCCACACCACAATCACAGTTCCAAAGCACACAGTATTAAAGCACTCTGCAACTCTTTGTCTTCTTCCTCTCTCAATCACTGGTCACTGCCTCCTCCACTCCTCCATGTAAGCTTTATCCACATTCCTCCTGACTCTGGCTCAGCTCAAGCATGGCAGGCAGCCCCTTTTATTCCAATCTTCAGGAGTGTTTCTGGTGATGTGAAGATTTGGCTACAAAGTACTTTAGGGTGAAGTTGGAGGCCTACAGAATAGGAACAGCTCCCCCTGGTGGCCCCCATGGGATCTAACAGGGCAGTCCCCCAGGACAACAATACCCAGCATGCCTTGTGGACATCCATGCGGGGATCCAGGCTTGGGTTCACTACCATCTAGCATCCTGAGGGAGACAAAGCCCTGCCACGCCCTATCCTTTCATTTCAAGGGTATCACTCACGACACATATATTCATATTGTTTTAAGAAAGTAAAAAAGTAAAAAGCAAACCATTGTTGTGAGATTCAGCCATTTGAAAGGGAGTCTGGCTATGTGTACTACATTTCGCAAACTATCCCGTTCATCTTCATGGCACCTTTCAGCCCCAGTGGTGCAGAATCACCACAGAAAGTCACTTGCAAGTACTTTGAGTCTGGAAATGAAGGGGGGATGCATTTAAGACTGAAGCCAAGACATACATCTTTACACAAAGAGTTGTAGAAATCTGGAACAAACCATCAAGCCATGAAGTTGAAGCAGAAACTTTGACAACCATTAAGAAGTATATGGATCAGATATTAGGAGAGATTAGCTGTGAACTAAACGAACGAGCTTGATGGACTGAATGGTCTCCTCTTGTTTGTCAAATTTCTTATGTTCTTATTGACTTTATTAATGTTGATGACGAGATGTGAATTGCTGTGTCTGTTCTGTAGACAACTAGACAATAATTAATGAAAAGTCACAATTTGTGATTTCTTATATCCTTTCAGTGTATGGAAGCCCCTTTCTGTAATTCACAGAGATATTGCCTGCTGCTGCTTAAATTGATAATGTATGTGTGAACTGGACTGACATTATAGGTGTTGGCACACATGTGTGCATAGCGGACAGCTGAAGGGCTCTAGTGACTGTAATTCTACTGCCGCTTCAGGTGCCACTGTGTCCTAACGCCTTTATCTCTTCCTTCCTCTGCAGACTGGATGATTGATGGCTATAACACCTCTGATGTCACGTCTGCTATCCGACCACCTGGACCTGTCTCTTCCTGCTGGAAGGACCCACAACCTGAAACTCTGCCATCTTTGACAGATCTGTTTTGAACTCATGTCTACAAAAAACGTCTCCTCAATTATTGAGTGTAATTTGTTTATTTTTCAAAACCAGTTATACAGGTGACCAGGCTGGTACCCCAACTCTTTATCCTTTCATCTGTTTCTCTTACAGCGTCTAGTCATCCATCCATCCATATTCCTCTAAATCCTATAAATGAACACAATATCAATTCATCTTCTGTGCAACACCAATTCCTATTGGGGACTCATCTGACCTTCAAACTTTATGTATCCATCACATCTACTTAACACATTGGCACAGATAATATTATCTGACTATTCATGCCTGGTTGACACCTGAGTTGAGCTTTGAAAAGTGATGGCCGTGTAGAGTAATTGACCTCTCCCTACGTGCGTGTGAGGTAGCTAGATAGTCAAGCTGACCCCTCCCCTGCTGTTTCCAGAACCATCTTCAAGAATTCTTGGGGGAGTCTTTGAGAACTTTGCTTATCATCACAGGTACAGAGGTCATCTGGGTTCAGCCCTATTTTTAGTGTTCTTACTTGCCTTATATGCTTCATACAATACCCTGGCCACTTTTGGTGGGCACAGCCTCAAAGAAGATTTGCCAATTTCTAGTGTCCTCACCAACAACAACCACCTCTTGCCTGCTCTCTTGGAGGCACAAGTTGGATTGTAAATATTGAGCTTAGGCCAAGGCATAAAGCTGACTATCTCCCAAATACTGGTGAAATGATACATGACGACAAGGTGGCGGCCCGTATGTGGACACCCGATGTGGCCTGCTAGTCAAGGAGTAAAGCACACTGTGGTGGGCTCTGACCCCATGCTGGGAGCCACTGAGAATTGCTCGCACTGTGACGGTGGTAACAGTTTTATAGTACACCCTGTGTTTCCAAGATTTCTTGGATAAAAGTGTCTGCTGGAAAATTAATCTAATACAGTGCTCAAAGACAGGCAATCAAAGGAAAATGAAGAATTTGGTTGTCATTTGGTTGTCATTAAAAATGAAATGTTTTTAAAAGCAAATATTGAAGCGTTATTTTATTATCTAAGTGCCCTTCTGCAATAACCAGATGAGTCTTTTCATTGAGTGGAAGTTGTGCCACTTTCAGTGCCCAGGGGCCTCTTCATATGAATCTGTCACAATTAAAATCACAGAAAAGCAACAGAAATACTCATCTGTGTACATCTGGAAACCCAGGAGATTAGTTAATTTGTGACCAGAACATTTACACTGGCAAGAAGCAGTCATGGCAAATATTCAAATTAGTGCAAGCACGCTATTTTATTACATAGCTAGAGAGCTGAATCAGAACTTTCAGTGGAAGCTCCTGTATTAGTTAAAAATAGTCACCATAGAACCCTGTGCTACTCATTTGCTCCAGAAATCTGTAAATTAACTAAAAATAATGTTTTTTATCCCCCCACCTACCAATTATGTAAGCCCAATAATGCCATTATGGGACTCAAGGCAGTGAATGTAGTGAATGACAGCCCCCAGAAGACAATGCCATGTTTGTTCAGAAGTGTCTGGTAATTCACACTCCCAGTTTAAAGGACTCCATTTTGTATGAAGATGCAGTCCTTGGACAAGCAAAATGCATTAAATGTGCTCTGATGTTATACTACTGTATTAGGTGCTCAGGTACGTTTACGAGGTTCACCTACTCCAGATTTCTACTCCAGATCTCGAGAGGCGCAAATTTCCAGTTGCTTCGCAATATTTCACCTAGGATTCTGTACATAGGGATTCACTATCACCAGCACTAACAAACACATAAGTGACTTTGTGACACACATCAAAGCCCAACTCTTTTGGTTATATGCCACTCAGCAACCAAATAATATCTTGCTGCAGTTCTAATTATTGAGGGTCTTGATAAACCCTGTGGGCAAGAAAGCAGCAATCTTCCCCACACTAGTTGCCCTTCTGTTATTGCAATCACTTTAGATAAAAGACAAAGTACAGAAAATATAAAAGCAACGTGGTATTTGTGAATGTATAACAATATCCAAATAGAAGAAAATATAATTTTAGTATATAATGGCAAAGTCTAGATATAAACAGTTTTAGAAAAGCTTAAGTAATCAGAACTGTCGTGAGCTGGATGTTGTCCTGGGCGGCTTATGGTTTAGCAGTTAGTGTTATCCATAAATTAAGTTCTCTGATGTCCTGATCAAATGGTCATTTGTGTCTTGATATCTAACATCTCTTCCTGTGTCACTACCCTTCTGACATTTTATTGGGTCCCTTGGATGAGCCATATTTATGTTAAAATGCACATGTAGGGTTTTGGGACATGTAACAATATGCACATTTGATTGGCTGTCTTGTCCTTGAGATAAATGACCCAGCAAAAAGCCCTTGACCTTTTACGTATCCTGTACTTCTTTCCTTTCCCTGGTTACAGACTAATTGAAACAGGTTCTAGCCCTACGGTGTCTGTGGTATTTTACCATTCCCAGGTTATAAACTAATTAAAACAGCATCTAGTGGTGTGGGGTCTATACTTAAAATAACTGAAGCAGATGCTCTAAAGTTATAGTTTACTACTACAATACAGAAAGAATCCATGAGAGAGAAATATTTTAAATATGAATTGCCTCTGTAGCCAAATTCCATTTAAGAGTCCTTTAAATTTAGTTCATCCTGGTTAATTTTAGCAAAATATTAAAACTTAATATAAGCAGTTCAAAAATTGAAGATTTTCCACTTTAATGATATACCCAGGAGTCTGAGTGTCTGGGCTTGCGAGTGTCCTGGATTAAAATCAAGATCCAGGCCTTTAATGACCTCTTGGGCACAGCCATCAGTAGTGTGTCTGTTTGCGGAGAGAATGTTGACCTTGTTGAGTGGTTTACTTACCTTGGCAGTGACATTCATGTCTTTGGTGACTCTTCCTGTGAAGTCAGTAGGCGGCTTGGGAGAGCATGGGGGGTCATGAGGTCGCTGGAAAGGGGTGCGTGGTGCTCCTGATATCTTTGCAAAAGGACGAAGGTCCAAGTCTTTGAAGTCCTGGTGCTTCCTGTCTTGATATATGGTTATGAGACATGGACGCTATCCAGTAACTTGAGGGGAAGACTGGACTCCATTGGTACTGTGTCTCTCCGGAAAATTCTTAGGTACCACTGGTTTGACTTTGTGTCGAATGAGTGGTTGCTCACGGAGTCCTGAATGAGGCACATTACCTGCATTGTGAGGGAGCGTCAGTTACTGCACCACAGCCACGTGGCGCGTTACCCCGAGGGTGGTCCACCTCACAGGATCCTCATTGTTGAGGACTCAAGCAGCTGGAACAGGCCAAGGGGATGCCCACATAACACCTGGCTGTGGCAGATAGATGGTCATTTTCAGAGGGTGTATGTTTGGAACACCCATGCACGTTATGTGTTATTACTATTTATCCATCCATCTATCCATTATCCAACCCGCTATATCCTAACTACAGGGTCATGGGGGGTCTGCTGGAGCCAATCCCAGCCAACACAGGGCGCAAGGCAGGAAACAAACCCCGGGCAGGGCGCCAGCCCACCGCAGGGCACACCCACACACCAAGCACACACTACGGACAATTTAGGATCGCCAATGCACCTAGCCTGCATGTCTTTGGACTGTGGGAGGAAACCGGAGCACCCAGAGGAAACCCATGCAGACACAGGGAAAACATGCAAACTCTACACAGAGAGGACCCAAGAAGCGAACCTGGGTCTCCTAACTCCGAGGCAGCAGCGCCACCCACTGCCCATTACTATTTATGTATTTATTTAATTTCCAGCTGAAGTTTGAGTTTGTGTTCCAAACTTGAGCTCGAACCCTTACCTTGAGTTTATTCCCTTCTTTATTATTCTATGATCAAGAATTTGAAATGCAATTTAAGGAGCCCTGCCTTTTGAACCTGAACTGTATTCATCTTATCAACATCTAATTTTAAAAGTTCAAACACGTGTAGTATCACGTTAGCCAAACAGGGGTCTTGACCCATAACTATCTCTAAGGACATTTTTCTGATCTTGAGTCTGAAACTCCTTGTATTTAAATTGTTTCTTGTCCTCCTTGATGCTTGCATCATCCAGGGTTTTGGCACAGATAATCACACACTGGTTTTTCTTCTTGCTCCTTAACCTGCAGTTGCACTATCCTGGGCATGACGTTAATCTGCATCCAGCCCTCCCAGAAGGTCCTCCAACTTGCAAGGAAAACTCAGGGGTTGGTGGCAGGATTTGCACTCCAGCCATTGTAAAAATAACTCACATTGTTCCAGTGAGGTGATGAGGTGGCTACACCGGGTTCCAATCTGGGTGGTTTGTCATAGGGTGGGTGCAGAAACTCGCTTTAATCAACACTTGCTCCCAACAAATCCTTGAAAGGTGATGTAGGGTTGGTTGGCACACAGTCAGTTTGTATTGCCATGTTGCATGCGATTGTCAGTGACCTTCTCTCTTCAGACCAGTGATCTGTTTCTGACTTTCTAGTCCCTGAACAGTGATGACTTGAGTGTGTTTTGTGAACTTCATACTCTTGTTGGTACAGTAACTGCACTTGCTAAGGGTAACTTGTGATGCATCCAGCTTTTGCTCTTGGTCATTTTTTGTGAGTTCTTATGGTAGGACTCTCCAAGTGAGCTCCCGGCTCTTGTCAATGTAGATTATATATTGCCTCTGTATAACTGATCATCCTGCGGTGGGTTGGCACCCTGCCCAGGATTGTTTCCTGCCTTGTGCCCTGTGTTGGCTGGGATTGGCTCCGGCAGACCCCCGTGACCCTGTGTTCGGATTCAGCGGGTTGGAAAATGGATGGATGGATAACTGATCATAGCATGAACTTACCTTGAGGCTGTTGTCTTTTCATTTATGGCTTGCCTTGGGGCTTTGTTGAGCTGTTGTCTCCATTAAAGTATTTGTTATTGCTTGTTATTGATCTCCTTGCCTATGTGCTACAGGAACTTTGCTGCTGTACGGTGTTTAAATAATGTTGCTATGCTTGTCATTGATTTGTATGGTAAACTCTTTGAATCCATGATTGATGATTTGAAAGCACATTACATCTCAGTTAGCTTTCAGCATAATTCTAATGCATCCTTCACATTGTTCCATGGCTGCATTTGGGTCCTAATTTTGGATCCTGATGTGGTTTGTTGTGGGTGAGTACGGATACGTGCTGAATCAGTGCATGTTCCCAGCCTCTTCCTCCTTACATATGTTTACGGCACCTACATTACCCAGTAAAGGTCCTCCAGGAGTCTGAGGCTGCTAGTCAGAGTATAAGACTATCACAGCAAGTTTAGGTAAAAGATAGGAACCAACACCTCTGCATCACAGAATGCAATATTTATGCTTACAATTGGAGCATCCAATCAATGCAATATTTGTACCTTTGAGTTATAGGAGTAAAGAAGAATACCTGGAGACCACCCACACAAACACAGGGGAACATGCAAGCTCCGAACAGGGAAAAATCAAACTGTGAAGCAGTTGTGCTCACCTCTGCCCCTCCATGCTGCCTATTTTTCTAATATCCCTGGCAGTTTTGCCTGAAGCTTTGTGTTCAGCAGTTCAAGTATTACAATAACATAAAACTGTTAAATATAAAAATAAATTGCTGCAGTGATAATGATAATAATCAAACTGTGAACAAAGAACAGCTTTCCCTGTTACACAGATTGAACAAGACAGCTATACTGCAGATGACGCTTGATCAGATTAGATTTGCTTTCCTGCTGATTGTGATAAGCCTTTTAAATATATTCATGGCTCTAAAAACAGCAAAATTTGTTATTGGGTAGAAAAGGTGGAAACATGCAGAGCTGAATAAGCCTCTCGACAAGCACCCAGTTATTTATGCTATTTACCAATGTTTGAGACTGGACATAATGAAAATGATTATTCTCTAAAGTGACTTAGTAGGTGCAAAATGGTGGAGTGTTGGTGAGCGCTGATTATGCTTGTGGGTGATGTAAGAGATGAAATAGGACAACAAAATAAATATTAGGGTTCCAAGGGATTGCCGTTTTTTATGTGTTGTCGAAAGGATTTAAAACAAATCTGAGCACACTAGTGTTGTGTTTTATACCAGTCTATCCAGAGGGGGGCACTAGCTCCCTTGTTGGAATAAGTTCTTTTGTAATTGCGGCATGTTACATAACCCAAAACTATATAGATATAATATAAAAAGGCGATACCCCTCCCTTAGTGATATGGCGGT
The DNA here is from genome assembly GCF_900747795.2 of Erpetoichthys calabaricus. Classification (NCBI taxonomy): domain Eukaryota; kingdom Metazoa; phylum Chordata; class Cladistia; order Polypteriformes; family Polypteridae; genus Erpetoichthys; species Erpetoichthys calabaricus. The sequence goes on from NC_041405.2 coordinate 50,412,870, forward strand.
AAGAAATCACATAGGAGAAATAACTTAGCTTTCTTTAATGATGGATAGCCATGACAAGACCTTCAGGAGTGGGGGCCCGATGTATAGAGTCTGCCATTTCCGTTGCTGCATTGGAAAGATTTTCCGGATCGGATGATGGTATCTCCCATCTGTCCATCGGCTTCAAAGGTGTGATGGGCAATACTCCAAGGCTTTATACTCTTCCATCATGTGCAGGCCCCCACTTAGGTGAATCATGCCATTCCAAACAAGTCAAAGAAAGGATACAATTTAATGCTGAGTCTGACACACAGAAATAGTATACAATGCCCATTTCGCAGTTGTCCCTGTCTTGTCTTCTAATGCTTGCCTAGCAGTTCTTATATGGTGAACTCCTGTGTGCTAAATCTGACTATGTGTTAGCTGTACATGTGAGCAGAAAGAAAAGTGGATTTATAAAATATTTGTACAGAGCACAGTGACATATTAAACATATATGCTTATTACAACCAGTACTGAGAAAGTACTGAAAAACCCAATTTTTAAAACAATACGATACCAGCATTAAGTAAATGTCGCAACTGGAAGTAAGTGTCTGCTGACGAGCACCTCGCAGTCAGTCGTTTATTAGCTTGATTGCAACTCTCCACCCGCTGTTCTTCAATGTAAAACACGTATTTCATTAGGCTCAATTCTCCAATGTATTTATATACAGGGGGCCATAGGGGGAAACTCAAAAAGGGACTGTAGTTATATGTGGAGTCTGGTAGAGCAGGGAGGTGTTCAAGTGTGCGGGCTGGGGGAACGAAGCAAATTGGAGTCGAGTGGGGGAGTACTGGTTTTGGTACTGGTACTGAGGTGCAAAAGCTGGTCTGGTTTTGATAACCAAGTGAAAATGTTAGTACTGAATTTTAAAGCACACCCATGCTCAAGGCGATTCGGCGGTTCGCTGTGAAAATAAAAACAAAAGACCTCAGAGATACGGAGCTCTGGCTTCCTCCAGAGGTGGTTTGAACATGAATGCTGTCTTCTGTTGGAGCCGTCAGTTAAATGTAATGAAGACAAGAAGAGGCGGGACTTTGTAGGGCCAGGAAGTGACCTTAATGGTCTTCTGGAGGTTTCTCTTTTTCCATTCTAGGGAAGCGGACAGAAAAGAAGTTAATGGTTGTGTCAAACTCTTTTCCTTCCCTGTATTTGACCAGCACAAGCCTGTAAAACACTCCTGTAGCTCACACGCTTGATAAGGGGTAGAATGCACCTTGATATCCTGTCCATGAATGTTTTAAACATATGAGGATTGAGGGCATACCCTCAGCAGAGCTAAATTGACACAATGAACAAACTCAACTTAATGCCAAATATTCAAACACAACTTTCACTTTGCAAGTACTGGGACCAAATGACACCCAGCAATCACTGCACAATCCCAGACTGTTGAAGCGCCTTCCACAAGATAGCACAGAGTTCATGTTCACTTGCTTTTTGCAAGTCCACACAATACATGTAGACAGGATAAGCAGGCTTCTATTACCTCCTCGAGTATTTGCACAGATATAGAGTTAGTCTGCTGCTCTTCATATTTGCTTTGCTTTTCAGCTTTTCTGAGAATGATGTTGTGATTTGGGACTGCTACGTCAATCAGCAAGCATTGCTATTCCTACTTGTGATGGACTATCCATCCATCCATTTTCCAACCCGCTGAATCCGAACACAGGGTCACGGTTCGGATTCAGCCAATCCCAGCCAACACAGGGCGCAAGGCAGGGAACCAATTCCGGGCAGGGCGCCAACCCACCGCAGGACACACACACACACCCACACACTAAGCACACACTAGGGCCAATTTAGAATTGCCAATCGACCTAACCTGCATGTCTTTGGACTGTGGGAGGAAACCGGAGTACCCAGAGGAAACCCACGCAGACACGGGGAGAACATGCAAACTCCACGCAGGGAGGACCCAGGAAGCGAACCCGGGTCTCCTAACTGCGAGGCAGCAGCGCTATCACTGCGCCACCATGCCGCCCCTGTGATGGACTAATATATTATTATTATTATTATTAAAAGTGTTTTCTGGAACAGTCCTATTGCTAATGCATGTATCAAGCCAAGCCCTATCTTGGACAGCTTTACGTGGTATGTGTACATGGTTATATGTTTTAGGGGTTTGTTTGTGTGAATGAATGTTTCCAGTATGTGACATGTACTTAAAATGGCTGCTTTCTGTAGTTGTTATGTATGAGTCTTGGTTTATGTGTAAACTCTCTAGACTTTTGTGTAGTGCATGTGGGATGACACCAGCGGTGGTGACATCAATGGGCTCAATGACCTCTGTAAAAGAAGCCCGGATCACAGACAGACATGCAGACCAACAATGTCCAAAAAGCACACGCAATTTATTATTTTCTTCTGCACACACAGCACACAGTGCACCAACCTTCAATTATGCTCAGTCCTTTTCTTCTCTATTCTTCACTTTCTCCTTCTCTACTGCCGCTTCAACTCCTCTGTAAGCTCCATCCTCTGCCTTCCAACTCCGGCTTCCTGAATGGAGTGAGGTGGCCTCTTTTCTACTGCACCCGGAAGTGCTCCAGGTTCTCTGGGCGTGGCAGAAGTGCTACATGGGAACCCAGCTCCTCTCCTGGCAGCCTTCTGTGGTGGACGTGCTGCAGACCCAGGCTCTGGGGCTGTCCAGGTGCCCACTGTCGGTGGCCATGGATCCCAGCAGGGTTGAGCTTCTAAGCTCCAAGCCCGTGGCCCTGATGCAACCCAGGGGGGCTGCCCTCTTGTGTCCTGGAGGGGGTACTGCTGTTGATATGTCCTCTACTCAGAAGGGCATCCCGACCGGGCAAGCACCCTGGTCGTCTATCACACCACCTTGTCCATTCTCCACAGGCGACGTATTTCTTCTTCTGTCAGTTCTGTGTACTTCTGTATTTTACTTGTGAGTGTATTTTATAAGTTGTGCATGTTTTGTATGGCAATGTCAATAAAATCTGTGGTTGTATTTTGTTTGTCTCCCAGTGCTATGTCTGGTCTGTTATGGAGGACAGTTCTGCCCCTTTATAGTCCTGTGGTGTGGCCGGATGGACTTCTAATTTGGTTTGTAGTTGTTTGTAGTTGTTGTAGCGCCAGCTGTCGATGTCTAATGATTGTCATCTGATTGTCTCTGTGCAGGTCATCTGTTTGTGTCTGTGATGTACAACCTGTGGTGATGTGTTGTTTCTTGTTCCTTGTAGCAGTATCTGCATGTACAGTCAGTAATGTTAGCCTCCTTAAGAACGTATTTTCTGTAGTTTCTCATTTTCTGACTTGATCATGTATGGCTAGCATAAACCCTTCTGAATGACCAAACATATCACCAGGCTCTCTGATGCACTCTTATCCACACAAGGCTGATCAGGTTCATGAGCAGGTCTGCCATGAAATGTTTCCAAGATCCATGCCTGTGTTTTAAGTTGTGTGGTTGTTATATTCTTTGTGATGTTGTCTGTGGTATGGAGGTTAAGTGGTGTGTAGTTTGCCTCTACATGGACTGTTGCTTTGTGTATTGTTCATCTGTGTTGTTCCATGTGAGGGAATTGTTTTAAACTATTCATCTATGTGTTGTGTAAATGAATTATACCTATGAGACCCCTTCCTCTTTCAGCTTGTGGAAGAGTGAGTCGTTCTATGGCTGCTTTGGGTGGTGTTGTTTGTGTTTTGTGAGCAGTGCTTGTGCTGGAGAGGTTGTAGGTCTGCTTGTGACCAACGTAGAACTCCAAAGGATTATACGACTATTGGGATTGGCGTCTGTATTGATGGCTTTAAATGTGTGGCCCGTATGTAGGGGCATGTTGAGTATTTGTGAAAGACGTGATGTATATTTTTGTGTAAGAGAATATTTAATTTGTTTGTGTTGTATAAGTTATATTTGTTTGTTCTGTTATTAGTGGTGGTATTAGCGTTTATTAAGCTCCTTGCAAATTAATTTCTTAAGTTATACTAGAGCAAGAATTAATTTAAAGAAAAATGTATAAACTCTAAATCAGTAAATCAGCCCGTTTAGCAGTGAGCCGTGTTCACGGCTATATTTTCCGGTTGGGGTGGCATGCAGGCTCATGCATTTGACAGGCTATAAGTGATTGCTTTTCTTTTTCGTAGCAATTTTTTTAACTCAGCAATGAATCTGTGTAGTAGCCCCTAACGTCTGTAATTCAGCTAATTCAAAGCTTCTATTTTGATGGTGCTTCCTGTGACCTTTGTGAAATAAATGGAACCAGAGAAATTAAGAAGGGTAGCATTTCTGAAGGTTGCAGAAGCAGGTGTTGGTACGTGCAGTGGCACCTAGTGTTGCTGACTTCAACACTAAATAATGTGATTTTTGATGTGGTTTTCAGCCCCTCCGTGAGGGTACTTGCAGTTTATTTAAACTCGAGTACTTTTGGGTGTGTGTAGCAGGCAGCACAAACAGTGAGGATGAGAATGTCATGCTAAGGAGACCCACATCATAAAGCCAAAAGCCAGATCTGAAGAGAACAAACAGAGGTCTCCTTTAGCTAGGCTGACCACACGTCCTGTTTTTATGCATACCTTTAGCCGAGTGACAGAGCTGGCGGCTTTGATTCCAGGAACCCATGTTCAGTCCAAACTGCCAACAGCATCTGTGGAGAGAGGTGTTGTGGATAAAAGAAGGAGGTCACTCTCAGCGAATTCTTTGCTACTTGACAATTCTCTCAGTGAGGAGGCAAATGAAAGAAAATGCAGCTGTACATGACATCACTGCTTCCAAGGTCTGAAACCCCTTCAGCAACTGGCTGGGTTAGTTCTGCTTTATGGCTCAAGGGCTTAAGACAGTACTGTCTGATCTGGAGGTCCTTGTTTGACTCCCACCACTGATGTCTCAGGGAGGATATAAGGCTTTTGGAGGGGGTGACACACAGAATGAAATGCTCACCAGTGTCAGTGTGGATAAGAGTGAAGAGGTGGCCTGAGTCACACTGAGGCTTACGATCTCCACCTGGATTAGGGAAATCGTAGCTGCTTAGAAAATACAGACTTGTGATCCCTTGGTTTCTCCTAGCATTCCTTCCCTTCCTGTGGACTCTTTAGTTGGTGTATCTTGGGTTTGGAATTCTAAGTAAAAACAGTTAACCCCAAGTAGTACTCGGTGTAACCTGTTTTGATGAGATATACAGTAGAGCGTTAAGCTTGAATAACGCTTGGGGCAGTATTTTGCTGCCATCTTGTGGATAAAACAAGATCATACAGCACAAAAAAAAAAAAAAAAAAAAAAAAAATGAAATCTGCGTTCTACCACTTCTATGGTAACTCGTCAATATTATGATCAAGGGCGGGACCTTCTACCAAAACACCACAGCGTGTAAACGAGAAGCTGTAAAGGAAGTTTTAGAACAAACTGAAGCTGAACCATTAGTTGAATCAAGTGATAGTATTGATAAAGTGAATTGGTCATTAGATGTTGACGCAGATAGTGAAACGGATGCATACGGCACTATAGGACCAAACGGCCATGATATGCCTGGTGAAGTCAGTCCTGTGAAGGTTCACCGAGATTAGAGCTGATGCATGGCAAAAAAAGCAAAATGACTGTGGTCAAGTAGAGTGATAAGAAAGACCTTAGAACCCCTAAGCACTTTTCACAATACAGCAACCACCAATGTTCATGTAGGGAAAATGTGGAAGTCACTAAGTCTTACACTGTGTTAGCCTACAATAACGCAATGGGTGTGTCAATCATGCAGATCAAGCACTGACATTCTACCTTTACAGAAAAATTTATAAGAAAAGTGTGCAAAGAGACATTGTCCCGACTGCAACATCAGACGGTGGGTTGGTGACTGCTTCAAAACATGTCACATAAAGGACGTGCCCTAAATCTGCATCAATACAGCAATGGACACTACACATACATTTCCTACTGTATTTATGTTGACATTTTGGTTTTTCCATACATCTGTTACACATATTTGTTCTTGTTGGAAAAAAATTCAACATTTTTGGCTTGTTTTTCCATGGGTAAACAGGAAAAAAGGAGGTTTATCAAATGAATGGATGAAGGATGAATCATACATTGAATATGTCAAGGAGATGAAAGACACTACTAGGTATTAATTGCATACAATAATGGCACACTAATGAACCTTTCTGTTTTCAACTTTGAAACATAAGCCAATAGTATATTCAGCTTGTTCATAACAGTGCCCCGAGGAGCTGGAGCATGTTCCAGCAGAATGGGGCACAAGGCAGAAGCAGACCTGGACCAAGTGCCAGTCCATCATTGAGCACACTTTCTCACAAGATGCCAACTTAGAATCACCTTTCCAATTAGTCTGCACATTATGGGAAGTGAAAAAAATTCATTAAGACACATGGAGAAAATGCAGAGTCCACACATAAAGTGACTAGGCTAAAACAAAAATCACCCAGTAGAAAAATGACAAGGCACAACACCCAGAAACATGTAGTGGACCATGTGAAAAATATTCTTTCCTGTAGCACAGAGGAAAGAGCTGCTGAAAGAGAGCACCATGAAGTAAGTGCACCCCTTAAATTGTTTCTTCTTTTTTAACATAGGTGGGCATATCAAGATGTGATCTTCATTTAAACAGTATCTTTAAACAAAGATAATGTAATTAAAAAAAAGGAAATTTCATGAATGAACAAATGAACAAATATGCTATTCCTGTCAGTGGAAAATCGAAGTTCAGTCTTGGCTCTAACGGCCATCATTATCCTTCAAGTAGGAGTTTCCTAGAACTGTCTACCAGTCACATCAACTGGCAGAAAGATTTTCCCACTCCTCCATTCAGAATTATTTCAACTGTGTGATGTCTGAGGGGTGCACAGCTTGTTTCAAACAGCCCATACAGCTTCTTGGTGGGATTCAGATCTGGGCTTTGATATGGCTATTTCAGGACCCTCCATTTCTTTCTTTCCTGCCACTCCTTTGTAGATTGACTGGAATGTTTCAAATCATTGTCATCTTACAAGGTCGGTTGAGCTTCAGTCTTCTTACAGATGGTCTTACATTATCCTCATGCGACTCCTTATACAGTGAGGAACTCATAGTGGATTCTGTGATAGTGAAGCACTTTGAGCTACTGTACATCCTGTACATATGAAAATATGTTATAGAAATAAATGTTTCTGTTGTTGCTGTTGTTGTGGGCTTTTCAACCTCTAATACAGCAAAACAACTCCAAATCATTACATTCTCACCATCATGCTTTACAGCTGGCATCAGGTTCTTGTGGTTAAAAGTGGGCTTTACTGCTGGCATCAGGTTCTTGTGGTTAAAAGTGGAAATGTTCGTATGCACAAAAAAATGCAGATGCATAAATCTGTGTATGCGCCAACTTTCACGTTCTTCCACTACATGAATCCAGGTCAGCGTGAAAAGTAAAGGACGTGCACGTGCCTGCTACCACTCCTCAACTCCCCCCAGAATTATGCCTTTTTGAATATGCAAATCAATATAAATAGCCCTTAAGCTCAGCATTCTGTGAAAAAGCAATGGCAAAAGCACAGGGGAAAATAGAAGAATTTCAGCGAATACCAAGTGGAGGCAAGGAAAAACGTACTATTTGTTGGTTTAAACAGTGGTATAAACAACTCAAGGAAGTTGATCGAATGACATAGAGTGTCAGAGAAACTCGAAAGCTCGAGTTCACAAAGTCGCACGGTGCCCGAAATAAAAAAGAAATTGTCACATATCAAAGTCGAAAAGGCGAGTCATAGCCCACCGTCTGAGTGTCATATGAAACCTTATTAGGGTACAGAGAAAAGAAAAAAAAACAGGGAGACAGTGGGAAAAAGCTTGAAATGTCAACTTTACTGTAATCTCGAAATTTCCACTTTAATCACGTAGTTTATTTTGTCATTAAAGTAGAACATCATAAACTTCATCTTAAAATCAATTTACTAGTTTCTCAATCTCATCGTAACTAAAGTAGCATGTTAAATGCTTAGTTTTGTATTTGATTTTCTATGTGCTCTATGTGTGTGAATCACTATGTGCTTCTGGGCTTTCTCTTCCTCCAACAGGACACAGAATCCATTATATTCGTAATATTACAGCTCTCTGAATAATTAAAATACTGAGATGTATACTTGATATCATTTTCATGATGATAGGAGTTAAAGCATGTTATTAAACATGGGAACATGGTGTCGCAGTGATAGTGACGAGCTGGTGCCCTATTCAGAGATTGTTCATGCCTCCCGCAAGATGCTTGCTGCGCCATACTTGACCTTCAATGAAATAATTTACTGCAGCAGTACTGTCTCTTTCAAATGTACTAACCTCCAATTCCTGTCCTTCCTTTTCTTTCTCCAAGTAACCAATTGCCACACAATCAGCTCTGTAATAGATGTCAAGCCATTTAAGCTTAGAATGCCGATTCTTCAAAACTTTTAAGGAATATTGAAGTATCTTTGTAGTACATGTTTAATTATTCTAACCATCTATCCATCCAGGGTCATGCCGGCCCCAGCAAGAATACAGCGTGAGGCAGAAACAATCCCTGAACTAGCTAGCGCTGTGACACCATGCCCTCACATGGTTAATTATTAACAATATAGATTATTTAAATGATGTTAACATTTTATCTGTATAATGTAATGTTTCCGTGAGAGGCATTAGCTCTCTGGAAATGTGTTCTTTTATATTGCGGCGTTTTAATTAACCTGAATTATAAATTATTATAAATTAATAAGGTATTATCCCACCCAGCATGCAATGGCGGTTACAAGCTTACACGACAAGTTAGGATAATTCTAGCTCTTTATTGACGGTTTTACGCAGCATTACAAACGGGAAGCTTATGGCAGACATGTCAAGCCTGTGGGTAGCCTGACCTATGCAGCCTGCCATCTATCGTTGCCACGCTGAAAGGATTTTAGCCTGACAGAAGACAATCTTCTGCCCGGCCTCGGACAGAAGACATACTCTTCCGCCCGGAAGCTTCAAAGTGTTGGCCGTAGGTGTCCATTCTTATATACTCGTTGCTCCTTGTGCAGGCTCTTGGCTCCGATCCAAACAAGGACAGGAAGGATTCCAGCCCCACCTTCAAAAAATACAGGAATAGCACAATGCCTATATACAGTTCTCATTCTCCCAACAAGGAAAGAAAATAGTGTACTGACAGAAGACAGAAATATACTAGTCTGTCTTTAGGCTGACTATTCAATTCTCCAGTTGTCTGTGGCTCTCTAGTCCTGTGCTTGGCTCGGCAATTCTAAATACTGAAGCTGTGCCCCTCTGTACCATATTTGGTCTGCCTGTATGAATGAGTCTATAACAGTGGGCACAGAGAACAGTGACATTAAAATTAATAATACATAGTATAACATGTAATAACCACATTTTACTGCACTTCATCTTAAAAATGATATCGTCATCATATGTAAATACGCGCTTCATGAAGTGGCTCAGGTTGTGCAATATTATAACTGTATCACAACTTTACAGTGAGGTAATTGTACTTGTAAGTACAAACAGTTCTACAAGGAGCACTTGATAGACTGATTGAGTACGTTTATAGTTCTTGGGATGAAACTGTTTCTGAATCGCAAGGTCCATACAGGAAAGGCTCTGAAGCGTTTGCCGTATGAGAGCAGTTCAATAAACTGTGTGCATGGCTGAGGCAGCGTGTGCTTGATGCTGTATATCGATAATTCTCTTTCCGATCAGCTGCTGTAGAGCTGTGATTCCACACTCAGATACAGTGATATAAATACTCTGAGTGGTGCAGTGAGAGAAACAACGCAAAAGCAGCTATGGTATTTGGAATAGTTTGACCATTCTGTGGACCATTATATTGTTACAGGTTAATTACAATCAGATGCCTTAAACTAATAAACAATATGTGGTTAATTTCAGTGTATTTATAAGGCTGCGTCAGGGATGTGGATCTAAACAAGAAAGGGAAACCACACTGGAACAGTAGCACTGCTTTGACGCTGGGTGCCGCTAGTTTGCAAAACCGAACTTGCGTATGCCATACATTTAGCTGGCGTGAAAATGTACGTGGCTTCACACCAAGTTTAGGTTTTATACATCGCGATGTGAGTGTATAAACGGGAGTACGCAACATTTTTGTACTTACGCACTGTTTATACACGAGGTCCCTGGTCTTTGCCTCGGTGTTCATGTATAAAGTTTCATCTTGATCTGATGTTTTTTTCTGGACAGATGAAGTTTTCTCCCGACACACCTCTCACGTAGTTCAAATTTGTGCAAACTCTTTCTAATTGTAGACCTGTTTAACAACATTTATTTAAAATGCACATTTTTATACAAATGACATTGCTCAAAGTGCTTTGCAAGATGAAGAATGTAAAAATAAAAGATATAAAAATAAAATTAGGCAATATGAATTAACAAATAATAAAGTAAGGTCTGATGGCTGGGAGGACAGGGAAAAAAAAAATCACCAGGGGTTAAAAGGCCATGAGACCACCCAGGCCCCACTGAACATTCTACCTCATGGTTTTCAGGCTTCATGTGAAATAATATGATGATGATGGTCATGTGGACATCTAGCCTTCAATTCATCAATTTAGGGACAGCAGAAAACCAGAAAAAGAACAGCAGAGAAAGTAGGGATTAATACGGATTGTGGAGCCGTAATAAAGATGATAATTCAATGCATATACAGAATATCAAGGTTACATTAAAATGTAGCTATGAGAAAGCCATGTTAAAATAATGAGTTTTTAGCAGTTTTTGAAACTGGTGCTGTAATGAAGTTCTGGAGTTCTTAGATTCTTCTTTCAGTGTCCTATGTTCTGCTCTCGGGCTGAACTTGCTGGAGCTGCCTGGCTTGAATAAATTGGTAGTTGTCTGAGATCTTCTCCACTTGTAGTGGTTGATTTCCAATTGTCTGGAGATCTTTATAAATCCCATGCAAGACTCATAGGCATCTATAACTTATTTTCCAAAAGCTTCAGAGAGCACTTTTGATCCAGAAATAGCAATAAGACACACTTCAGTGACAAAGAGGAAACCAAACCAAAGATTTATACGAGACAGGTTCTCCCAGAATCCTCTCTAATGATGTTGTAATCATTTGCACCTGATTCTAATCTGAGGTGTTTGAGATAGTGACAAATGTGCTTACTTTTTTCCACATATAATGTCTGCAATGCACTACACAATGTAAATGTGGCAAGATCATTATTTTGTCTGTATTTAAAGATTCTGTTTAAATGAGGATCACATCTTTATACATCCACATAATTCAAAAAAGAAAAATGCATTTCATGGAACACATACACTTCACACTTCTAGCTGCAATATTCCAATCCACAAAACTTGAAGGTGGCTTTACAATTGCAGTGTGTAAATTCTGCATGGATGGAAAGAACATCTCTGCCCTCATCAAAATCCTGTGGCAAGATACATTGAATCACAAGACAGCCATGCACCAGGATTAGGTCAGGCTCTGCTCCGCTAGTCTCTTATTTCTGTCATGTGCCATCATTGAGAAGGTCCACTAGGGCAATGAAGGCTGGCATGCTATAATACAAACTATAAAACTGACACACGATGAAGCAGAGTTATAGGTGTGTGCTATAAGTTTAGCATGGCATGGTGGCACAGTGGGTAGCACTGCACTTTATACAACTTAGGTCCTAGCTTGACTGCTGGGGAGGCTGATGTTTGCAAATTATTCTGGTTGCCTCCCATAATTGATAGACATACTGTTAAGTTGACTGGTAACTCTTAAATGAGTGTCGGTGTGCAAGAAGGTGCCCTATGATAGACTCTGCTTTGGTTCCCGCTGCTTCTGAACTAGCCTAAGACCCCCTGCACTGCACCCCAAGCTTAGTAATTGTATAGGCGTGTGTGTATAAATGTCCTGACTTACCAAACAACTTTCGTTCCAGCTTTATGCTAAAGCACTTTGGATAAGCTTGGTCTCTCAACAAAACTGCAGGTTCAGAAATTTGACATTTTTTATTTTTTAATTTCTAAAGTGGCTGGGGATTTGGACAGCGCAAGTCACATTAGCTTAAACATAATGCAGGTAAAACGTCTCTTTTTCCCCAGCAGTAATGCTATCCCTTCAAACCACTAGGGGAAACAGCCTGCAAGTTGGCACAAGTATGCCCATTGTTTTTGTGTCATACTTTGCTAGCAAGCTTCCGCTCAATTAAAACCTGACAAGAAATTCCAGGCCATAGATGAGGACACACTGCCTTTAAATGCACTCGCTTGATTTCTGCTCCATTAGCCCACTGATTGATTTCAGTGTGCATGGATAGACATGACAGAACAAAGGCGCATCTTTTTTGGCTCTTGAAAGAAGTGAGACAGGATGGATCAGTGACTATAAGTGTTTGAAACCAGGTGAAAAGGGTGCTCTTCTGTAGTATTTAAAAGCCATATTTGGTGTCATTGTTTCAGCCGGGTCATGTGCTTGGGTGAAGGTGCAGATGTTGAACCTGCCCTATAATTCATGGATGCCACTGGAAAAGCTTTTCTATACAGTGTCTTGAAAAAGTATCCAGCCTCTAAAACTATTTTCAGATTTTAATCTTCTAATATATTAAAGTGAGGTTTTTTTCGTCTGATCTACAAAACAATGTGAAGCACATCATGCCAAATCAAATGAAACAATTCAAAAGCAATGTGCTAAAAAGGAACAATAAATTACAATTAAGAGATTTCCAAAGTATTCCCACCCTTTGTTCGCATAAGATTAACTTTGCTGAGGGGCCGTGTCTTACCTTATCAGCTCACCCAGTTTGTTAATGGCCTTCACCTCTCATGTGAAGAATCAGAATTCACATTATTGGCCAGGTACACTGATGTGAACTACGAATATGTCTTGGTAGTATGATGCAACCTGCAAGAATAAAAAAAAATACAAAAAGATAAATAAAATAGAGAAAATGTGGCAATTTGATATAGCCTACAAGGGTAACACAAAATATAAAGAGATAAAATTAGATTTAAAGAGTGTAGGTAGTCCAGGGTGTACCTATACATAAAAGCTGAGTAGAAGCTCAGACCTGATTTGTCAAAGTTAGCTGCATGTTCAGCTGATGTGTTGCTTTAGCTTTCACTGCTCAAAGGCATTGGACGTTACAATAGGCAAAGCCCTGGGTGAGTCAAATCAGCAATGATCTTTGCAGCCCACTTTCTTACCCTGCACTCATATGGGGTTTGAATGTGCGATAAGTTACAGACTATGATCCTTTGATGTGTTGCAGTTTGGCCTTAGCATGAACAGAGGCAGTTCCAAATCAGACAGTTATACTGTAGTTGAGGTCACAATGGACTTCTTGATGGCTACGTAGAACTGGACCATTATTGCTTCAAGAGATTGAATTTCTTCAACTGATACAAAAAAGAATATTCTCTGATGGGCATTCTTGATAATCCTCCTTTCTTGCTGTGGTCTAAAGGTATGGTAGAGTGTTTCCACAACCCAACAAAAAAGAGCATTCAGAATAAGTCAGGGACATAGTCACAGAGGAACACAGATCTGTGCAAGGGTACAAGACCATCTCAAAGTCACAGAATGTACCTTGGAGCTCAATACAGTCCGTCATACAGAAGTGGAAAAAATATGAAAGTCCACCTCCCAAGAATGGCACTTGTCACCCTTCAACACTAAATGGTATGTGTGGGGTAAAGCTAACAAAGCACATAAGCCATGTAACACCATCCCCAATGTTAAATATGATGGCAGCAGCATCATGTTGGTGGGATTCTTTTCAGGGGCAGGGACTGGCAGTCTGGTCAAGACTGGTGGGAAGAATCTGGTGGAAAACCTACTACTTCTGCCAGAATGCTTAAACTGAAGGAGAAGTTCTTTTCCAAAAGATAATGACCTACAGCAACAATGGAGTAACTTAAAAGGAAGAAAACTGACATCCATGAGTGGCCCAGTTAGAGACCTGTCCTTAACCCTATCGAACACCTGAGGCAAACCCTAAAAATTGCGGTCTGCTGCCTCTGCCTACATAACCTGCCACAGCACGTAAGGAATGGACAAATCTTGCTCCATCACACTGTCCATCAGACTTCTTCAGACATTTTCCAAAAAGACTACTTACTGTAATAACTGTAAGAGCAGATTGAACCTTGAACTGAACACCGAGGGATCTGTGGAGATGGTGTTGGGGTTTTTTGAATTAAATTGTAAATTTTATGATTTATACTTGTTTGGGCAGCATGGTAACAAACAATGTTTGATTTCTAAATACAAAGTCTCAGTTAAATGAATCAGTCTCCCAGGTTGTGATCATTTATTTGAAGACAGAGTTGGGGGCTGAAAACTTTTTCAAGACACCATGTGCCAGTCAAATTTGGCAAGTTTGTATCTGTTGTACAGTTATACATGGCAGTGGGCTTCAGTGGATGAGAGGGGATTGACTAGTAATCAAGTAATTATTTCATGTCTTCATGACTGTTATTTGGACTAACATTAACTTGATGCCACACTAGTATAGAGGAGGTCACATTGGTGAGATTTCCTGTTATTCCAGGAATATTTGAGAAATGAAAAACCTAGTGCCGGAGTTGTCATGCTTATTTCCTGAAAATGAGTAAAACTTTCAATTCCACTATGTGAATCTGTCATATACATCACTATGTTTCATTTCTTTGTCTCTGTTGCTTGTTACTGTCATCTGAAGAACAGGAGTGACAATTACAGAAGTGCAGACTGTTATCCATGTTAAAGATGTGACAGGAACAGTGGCCACCAGTTACAAGATCAACTGTCCCCTTGCTCACTAACAGGGCTTGGAGGCAAACTGGCCTCTCAGGTGTTCCTTTTTCCTGGTTTATTTTGGGGATTTTTTCCACATGTAGTTTCACTATTTCATTTACATTACTATTATTTTTGCCAAAACCATTTTTGTTTTTACCTTTATCGCCTGTCACACACATGTGCTTGGTGAACAAAGGCTTACATGAGTGTATTTTCTTGTCAAGACGTGAGAGGGCACTGTCTAATAATGTTCTCACTTCTCCTTCCCCTTCTGCAGATAGGAAGATTGACATCTCTCCCACTCTGATGTCACTCCGAGGTCAGACCATCTGGATCAGCCTCTTCCTCCCAGAATCCAACAATAGAGAAAGCAACATCATCTTGGGCAGACTGTCTGAATTTAATGAAGTCTCCATGTTGTGCTTTAACACAGCCTTTTGAGTAACCTCAATATATGGGGTCTGCCGTCAGATGCCCCAGACCCTTTATCTTGTGCCTTTGTCTCTTTACACACCATTATGTGACTATCTTTGCATGGCTGTGGCCATGTTGTTTATACAGCTGCTTTAAGCCATTTGCATGCCTATATATGATGGTGGCACACACAGCTACTTAACATCAGAGCACTGGATGAACTTTGCAAAATGGATTCTAAGCAAAATATGTCATTAGTGCAGGTAGGGTTAAAAAACATATTAATGTTAGAAGCTTTGCATATTTCTTTGAAATATGACTATGACTTCTTTGACTATGGCTCTGGTTTGTGCTCTGGCTTTGACATTTGGACTGGTTTGCCCCTCTTGTTACTTAGACTCCTGCCTGTTTAACAGACCTTGTTTCTACCTGACTGCTTTGATCTCTCCATCTCTTGGTCATAAAAATTTAAAGAAAGTGACCCAGAGCACTAGCTTGCACCAGGTGCTCAGTACAGAAAAAGTGGTGAAGGACTGGAAATGTCCCCACTATAGAAATGATACAGCATTGTCCTCAGCACACAGGTGATCCTAAAGTGAGGGAGTGTTGATGTTGAAAGGTGTGACCCTGGTATACAGATAATACAGGTGCTGGTCATAAAATTAGAATATCATGACAAAGTTGATTTATTTCAGTAATTCCATTCAAAAAGTGAAACTTGTATATTAGATTCATTTATTACACACAGACTGATGTATTTCAAATGTTTATTTCTTTTAATGTTGATGATTATAACTGACAACTAATGAAAGTCCCAAATTCAGTATCTCGGAAAATTAGAATATCAATTAAGACCAATGCAAAAAAAGGATTTTTAGAAATGTTGGCCAACTGAAAGGTATGAACATGAAAAGTATGAGCATGTACAGCACTCAATATTTAGTTGGGGCTCCTTTGGCCTGGATTACTGCAGCAATGCAGTGTGGCATGGAGTCGATCAGTCTGTGGCACTGCTCAGGTGTTATGAGAGCCCATGTTGCTCTGATAGTGGCCTTCAGCTCTTCTGAATTGTTGGGTCTGGCATATTGCATCTTCCTCTTCACAATACCCCATAGATTTTCTATGGGGTTAAGGTCAGGCGAGTTTGCTGGCCAATCAAGAACAGGGATACCATGGTCCTTAAACCAGGTACTGGTAGCTTTGGCACTGTGTGCAGGTGCCAGGTCCTGTTGGAAAATGAAATCTGCATCTCCATAAAATTCGTCAGCAGCAGGAAGCATGAAGTGCTCTAAAACTTCCTGTTAGACAGCTGCATTGACCTTGAACCTCAGAAAACACAATGAACCAACACCAGCAGATGACATGGCACCCCAAACCATTACTGACTGTGGAAACTTTACACTGGATGTCACGCAACGTGGATTCTGTGCCTCTCCTCTCTTCCTCCAGACTCTGGGACCTTGATTTCCAAAGGAAATGCAAAATTTACTTTCATCAGAGAACATAACTTTGGACCACTCAGCTGCAGTCCAAAGGCGAGACGCTTCTGACGCTGTCTCTTGTTCAAGAGTGGCTTGACACAAGGAATGCGACAGCTGAAACCCATGTCTTGCATACGTCTGTGCGTGGTGGTTCTTGAAGCACTGACTCCAGCTGCAGTCCACTCTTTGTGAATCTCCCCCACATTTTTGAATAGGTTTTGTTTCACAATCCTCTCCAGGGTGCGATTATCCCTATTGCTTGTACACTTTTTTCTACCACATCTTGTCCTTCCCTTCGCCTCTCTAATAATGTGCTTGGACACAGAGCTCTGTGAACAGCCAGCCTCTTTAGCAATGACCTTTTGTGTCTTGCCCTCCCTGTGCAAGGTGTCAATGGTCGTCTTTTGGACAACTGTCAAGTCAGCAGTCTTCCCCATGATTGTGTAGCCTACAGAACTAGACTGAGAGACCATTTAAAGGCTTTTGCAGGTGTTTTGAGTTAATTAGTTGATTAGAGTGTGGCACCAGGTGTCTTCAATATTGAACCTTTTCACAATATTCTAATTTTCCGAGATACTGAATTTGGGACTTTCATTAGTTGTCAGTTATAATCATCAAAATTAAAACAAATAAACATTTGAAATACATCAGTCTGTATGTAATGAATGAATCTAATATACAAGTTTCACTTTTTGAATGGAATTACTGAAATAAATGAACTTTGTCATGATATTCTAATTATATGACCAGCACCTGTATGTATTAGGGTTATCTGGTTAGTGGGATTCCCTGCACTTGTAAAGCTATGAGGGGTAATATTTTGGCGAATGCTTCAAATTTCATCGTGAATGTAGGTATGGAGTTATGGAAATAATGGCTGTGGTTCAGCTTCCAGCCTTCTTTGTATTGCAGTGCACTTGCTACTCAGGGGAGACTTCAACGAGCGATCATTGAGATGCACACTTGCTGCCTTAACATGTTTTCAGTTCCTTTGAGATTTGGAGAAGATAAAAATAGGATCTATCAAAAGGTATGGGAATTGTGTCTTTGGCATTGTCAAATTTTCTAAAAAAAGCATAGGGGTCAGTAACACACTTTTAAAAAAGCAGTCTCCCAAGCTGCTCATGAAAGCAATGACGGGTTAACAATTTGATATTTGTTCTGTTGTAGTGCCATCTCTTCACCCCTGTGTAGTGAGTGTTAGCTTCAATACTTATGTTTAGAAAACAAACTAAAAGAAAGTTCTTTGTTGGAGCTGGCCATCCTTGTTCAGGGTGCGCTATGAATGTGGGCTTACCAAACATACATGGCAGCCTCTGAGGCGTACTATCTATTTATGTATTAGGGAATGATGTAGTGCAAGAGCTGGACTCCATTTCCTTTCAACTCCCACTCCTTTTACTCTTATTCAAATCACTATACAGTATGAGATGAAGGGCTTGCACCATTCTGACATGTTGCACAGCTGTTGTTTTCCAGTTTATATGATGTGTCAAAATTTCCTTCTGGACTGCTGAATTGATTAGCTTACTTTCTTTGCTTTGCTTTGTTTTTTTTTTAATTTATTTTTATTTTTATATGCCTCAAGAAGGCTGTGAATCAATATGAGAGGGATCCAAGGACAATATATGCTGGTAAGTCATATGTCGGGCCTGATCAACCTCAGCAGGGTAGGCTCTGTGAAGGTTTAGACCTGAAACACCCAATGACCTACTAATAAGAATTACAGCAATAACACTAGTAGCCTGGTGGTGTTCTGTGCTAACCACATCCCTTACACCAACCTAATCCTAGGGCACTTTACAGTTCATGACCGAGATAAACCAGGGGGGCAGATAGAGACACACGCAAAAATGACAGATGGTACAAAAATAACACTTTTTTATTAAAAAGTTGAAGTCCAGTGTCATGCCATCAACAAAGACTGTTCCAGTGATATACAAACTAAAATTAGAAACCAAGAAAATACTGAAAGGGAAAAAAACAACAATTCCTTTTCTGTGTCCTTCAAAAGGTTGTTCCAGAAAAATAAAAAAGGATCTCAAAAAGAAAAGCTACTGTGGCAGAAGACCGGGGACCTTGCCCCACCAGGACGCCTGGAAAAGGGAAGGACAGGGAGAGGGGCAATATCTTTCCTGGGGCACAAGAGGACAGCCCCCCTGGATTGCCCGTACAGCTCCAGAGCCTTGGCATGCAGCACTTCCACACACCCGGAACTACTGCTGGATATTAATCAGGAGGCACCTGGAGCACTTCCGGTTGCAGTATAAAGGAGGCTGCTTCACTCCACTCAGGGAGCCGGAGTCGGGTGGAAGAAGATGGAGCTTGCGAAAGAGGAGTGGAGGCAGCAGAAGAAAGGAAAGGACTGTGACCATTTTATTGGGTAATTGTGATTTGTTTATGGTGCTGTATGCAGTGAAGAAATGAAATGTGTGTGTTTTGGACATCTGGCTGTCGCAGTCTCTGTCTGTGTCCGGGCTTCTTTCACACTACACACTAAACCACCCTGACAACAAACTAACCAGTTTTATGCCCACATTCTCCTCTAGGGAATGTACAATGCCTATCTCTGCTAAGAGTTGTTCAGAAGAACTTTGAGGCAAAAACCACAGACAAAAGACGCACGACAAAAAGACGACCTCTAGTGTCCAGTATGCCTTTTCATAAAGCCCTGGGATTTTGCCCTCCAATTCCTGCTGAAGCCTCTTCTGTCCCTTCCAATGAAACTGCACACCCTCATGCCTGTTATGCTTCGTGCTTCATTCAGGTATAAACTCTACATATCAATGAACTCATGTCCGCAGACATGTGAACTTCAACACCTTCTCTGGTAAGTACTCCAGCACATAGTTCATGATTCCTCTCACACAGAATCTAATGACTTTACTAACTGGCTTCCTCGATTTCACAGCAACAGAATAACATCAGGATGGCTTCTTCTTGCCCAGAGGTGTGTATGGGCTCTGTAGCACTGCACAACCCACACGTGCCTTGAGTGTTCATAACTATGCAACACAGAACCTCATAATACCAGACGCATAACTATTTACAGTACAAAAGGAAAACTAGGCTAAAAATAGTCATAAATCAAATCAAACTAACTCTAGATGTGGCCCATCACAAGTACTAATAACAAAATATTAACACTACTCCATCTAATAATAATAATAAAAAGAACTCCAGTAACTTGCACTACTACTCATAATCAATAGCTACCAGTAATAATTACTCCAGTAACTTCTATTATTACTATTACTACTACTACTACTACTACTAGTTAACATTGAGAATGATGTGTATGCCAAAAAAAGTTCCACCGTCCAAGGATCTTTTTTTTTTTTTTTTTTTAAGTTTTAGGGAAATTCAAAGCAAAAACAATTCACACACACACACACAAAAAAAAAATTCACATAAAAAAATAACTTCTTACTTGCAATGTTTCAGTTTCAGACTTAAACCTTAGTTACGCTTCTATAAGTTACGACTGTAGCACAACATACGATGTGACATACGGTCAGAAAACTGCATGCCTTTGCACCTTTCCAGTCCCTCTTTCTGTCAATCCATTCTCCTGTCTAAATAACATGCCATCTAACTCAGAGGTTCTCAAACTGTGGGGCGCGAAGTAACAAAAAAGGTGGTTGTGAATGTTGCCATATGTGGCGTAATTTCGCTATTCGTAGGAAAATTTTAAACTTGTAGCGGTGTATCGGCAGCAAAAAATATAGGAATAAATTTTATTAGGGTTTCAAAAAAATGTTAGTGGGGTGCGATTACAACTGTTATGAAAACTCGGGTCGCAAATACCTAAAGGTTGAGAAATGCTGATCTAACTAATTAACTGAAATTATTCTTTTGTCACTTCTTTTTGAAACTACTAGCTGAGTTTATCAGAATGTCCTGTTAATGTGTTAGCTTATAGGGATGAAACAGAATCTCCCATTATCTAAATAGCTAACACTCTATTCTATTTAAACAAATATTCATGTGAATGACACATTAACATTAACTGTCTAGGACAGGCTCTTATAACTACTACTACTACTACTACTACTACTACTAATGATCAATAGTGAATATTGTCACGCAGGTGCACCCAAGGGTCACCTTCTAGGCTGTTTTGTGCTCTATGCCAAGCTTATTAGTGTGTCAACTGGCTGTTCGGTAGCTAACGTGTGCAGCTGGGTCCCCCCCCCCCCCCCCTTATGATCTGTGCCCTAGGGGAATGTCTATTTTGCCTTAATGGTGGAGCCGGCCCTGACTCTGGGACACTAGGGGACACAATTGCTAACTCTCGTATCTCTCATATCACCCACAACTCAGAGAAGATGCCCAGTGAGGGCAACTGATCACACCCCTTTGAGTCTGGGAAGTAAAAAAGCAGTGCGCTCCTGAAAAGTGGTATCTCATACAGAAGATGAGTTCACCGCTTTACAGAGCTCCGGCCCTATGACTGGACTTCTCTACAGAGTCTATTGTTTTGAAGCCAATGGCTAGACTTTGCTTTTGCCTGTTGTTTTCAGTTTTTTTTTTCCTTTCAAGTAAATGGGGTGACCCGGTTTGCACCCAAACATTGCATTCGAGTCCTGTCCTGTTCTTAACCGAGGACTAGAGTGTTGTACCGTGTTCGCCATTATGAATGTAGTGAGAACTCAAGCATAATGACACCTTTTATTGGCTAAATAAAAAGATTACAATATGCAAGCGTTCTGTTGTTTTGAAGCCAATGGCTAGACTTTGCTTTTGCCTGTTGTTTTCAGTTTTTTTTTTCCTTTCAAGTAAATGGGGTGACCCGGTTTGCACCCCAACATTGCATTCGAGTCCTGTCCTGTTCTTAACCGAGGACTAGAGTGTTGTACCGTGTTCGCCATTATGAATGTAGTGAGAACTCAAGCATAATGACACCTTTTATTGGCTAAATAAAAAGATTACAATATGCAAGCGTTTGAGGCAACTCAGGCCCCTTCTTCAGGCAAGATGTAAACAGTAAAAGTTGTCATTTTGCTTGACTTCTCTTTAACCGAGGACAAAATGAATAATAATGATAGTAAAAATAACACTAGTACTACAACTACCATGGGTACTGTGACTAACCAAAAATAATAATAATAATAATAATAACACTCTGTCTTGCTGTGGAAGGAGTGGGATGCCCTTCCCCCTAAAACATGACCCCCTTTCTGAGTAACAAAGTTAATTTTATTGCTGCTCTGCCCCATGCCACTTACCAGCTATTGTACACAACTGTTTTTTTATGACTGCCCTGTTACTGTAGAATACCCCCTTGTAATGTCACAGCTTGCAACTCACACCTGTTAGCATGCCACCCCGGTCTGATGGCTTGATTTCAGTCTGTCTAAAAGCTACTACTGAGATCCTCTTCTTCTTCCTGCTACTGGACTCCTTCTCTGTGTCAGGGTATCATTTGACTCCCTGGCAGTAGCACACCCTACGTCTGGTACTATGAGCTTGCATCCAGTCAACCGTGCTTAAGTGGTGCTACACCTCTTATGGGACTCCACACAAGCCCTTATTATCTGATGGCTAAAGCAATCAGTAAAATAGCAGAGCAGTTGTTCTCCATTGACATATCATGTATAATGTCAAAGCAGAAGCAAATAGACTGGGTGGGGGCTCTTAGGCTAAGGATCTACGCTGGATCTGCAAGGTGGCCAGTTCAAATCCCATCGCTGACAGAAGGATCCTATTCCATTGGGCCCTTGAGCAAGGCCCGACACCTGAAAATTGCTCCAGAGCAAGTGTACAATGGCTGACCCTGCCCTCTGACCTCCAAAGGTCATGCAAAAAGATCATTTCCCCTTGGGGATTAGTACAGTGTACCAAATACCAAAGAAACACAAAACAAAATATAGTAGGTGTAACAGATTACATGATACAACCAGAGATCCAGCCGCACTTAAACGTTAACAGCATCAGTCTATCATAATAGGTGATTTTCAGTCTCTTTGCTCAGGTGAGTAGCCCTTATATATAGTATAGCAGTTACAGCTGCCTATCTCTCGCGCCCACTCACTGACAGTCTGCAGCTCTCTCTCGACTACCTTCACCTTGTGCCTATATCAGTTGACACCCAGCTTCAACTTGCTTGTGTTTTTTGTATGACCACTCCTTGGGCAGCTGTTCAGCAACAGCCAGCATCACTTTAACTCCCTTGCAAGGTGAAGGGTCCCAGCTTGTGACCTTTTGGTGATGAGCTGTGGTTGAGGGTCCAGCAAGCTTATCTAAAAATGTGTTAGCTTTTAACACCTGTTTGATGTAATTATACCATCATCACCATACCACTACCACTACTACTACTACTACTACTACTACTACTACTACTAATAATAATAATAATGATAATAATAATAACAGTTCAAGTTCAAACAAGTGATCTCTGGATCCAGCTCTACAAATAGCTATCAAAATGAAATGGCATCATTGCAGCCTGCTGATAAATGTCATATATTAATTATAGGTTGATAGATTTATAGGGCCATTATCACTAATATATAGAAATATATTTTAAAACAACAATACTTCACTAAGTAAACATGAATTTTGTATGCTTGATACTTTTTCAAGGTCAACAATCAGTCAGTCAATGAAGTGATCACTCTTTATTTCAGAGTCCCTGACACTGTGTGCCTTCACGACCTCAACAATATTAAAATAAATCACCGGACAGAAGCAAAATAAAAGAAAATCTGACACAGAAAACATTGGAGTGGCGTTGCCTGCCTACAAATACAATAAAGGCTGTGCCGTCAAATATGCACCATGACAAAAGATGTGGAGTTATCTTGCAGTGTTAATTAAAATGATCTCTATAGTATTTTCAAAATAAATTTGTTGTTTTCCATGCTATGCCTGATGGGAAAGTCACCGGGCATATCATTCTGATGCAACTTACATGACAAGCCAGATAGCCTGTAAGCCATAAGTTAATCAATCAGAATTTAATGTTTATTTTATAAAGCTGTCTAATCTTGCACCGTGTGGGTGTGTGCCAAGGCTTCTCATTAATATTTGATCCCAAATTCATTACTTTCTGTGCCTTTATACAGATTTCCTGCACTGCAGGTCACATGCTAGTGTCACCTTCATGGTTCACCCTGTGACCCCAAAGTGAAATTTAGTGTGCAGCACAGCAGCCATTCCAGGAACTGTAAACACTTTCCATACAAATATTCTTCAAATGAGCCAAAACAGCCCTAGAACTTCTCTTCATATACAGTTAGGTCCATAAATATTTGGACAGAAACAACTTTTTTCTAATTTTGGTTCTGTACATTACCACAATGAATTTTAAATGAAACAACAATGATAGATAGATAAATAGATAGATAGATACTTTATTAATGCCAAGGGGAAATTCACATACTCCAGCAGCAGCATACTGATACAAAAAACAATATTAAATTAAAGAGTGATAACAATGCAGGTAAAAGCAGACAATAACTTTGAATAATGTTAACGTTTACCCCCCCGGGTGGAATTGAAGAGTCGGAATAGTTTGGGGGAGGAACGATCGCCTCAGTCTGTCAGTGGAGCAGGACAGTGACAGCAGTCTGTCGCTGACGCTGCTGCTCTGTCTGGAGATGATACTGTTTAGTGGATGCAGTGGATTCTCCATTATTGACAGAAGCCTGCTTAGTGCCCATCACTCTGTCACGGACGTCAAATTGTCCAGCTCCATGCCTACAATAGAGCCTGCCTTCCTCACCTGTTTGTCCAGGCGTGAGGCGTCCTTCTTCTTTATGCTGCCTCCCCAGCACACCACTGCGTAGAAGAGGGCATTCACCACAACCGTCTGATAGAACATCTGCAGCATCTTATTGCAGATGTTGAAAGACGCCAGTCTTCTAAGAAAGTATAACCGGCTCTGTCCTCTCTTGTACAGAGCATCAGTATTGGCAGTCCAGTCCAATTTATCATCCAGCTGCACTCCCAGGTATTTATAGGTCTGTACCCTCTGCAAACAGTCACCTCTGATGATCACGGGGTCCATGAGGGGTCTGGGCCTCCTAAAATCCACCACCAGCTCCTTGGTTTTGCTGGTGTTCAGGTGTAGGTGGTTTGAGTCGCACCATTTAACAAAGACCTTGATGAGGTTCCTATACTCCTCCTCCTGCCCACTCCTGATGCAGCCCACGATAACAGTGTCGTCAGCAAACTTTTGCACGTGGCAGGACTCTGAGTTATATTGGAAGTCTGATGTATATAGGCTGAACAGGACCGGAGAAAGTACAGTCCCTTGTCGCGCTCCTGTGTTGCTGACCACAATGTCAGACCTGCAGTTCCCGAGATGCACATACTGAGGTCTGTCTTTAAGACAGTTCACGATCAATGCCACTAGGTATGAATCTACTCCCATCTCTGTCAGCTTGTTCCTGAGGAGCAGAGGTTGGATGGTGTTGAAGGCGCTAGAGAAGTCTAGAAACATAATTCTTACAGCACCACTGCCTCTGTCCAAGTGGGAGAGTGATCGGTGTAGCATATAGATGATGGCATCCTCCGCTCCCACCTTCTCCTGGTATGCGAACTGCAGAGGGTCGAGGGCATGGCGTACCTGTGGCCTCAGGTGGTGAAGCAGCAGCCGCTCCATGGTCTTCATCACATGTGACGTCAGAGCGACAGGCTGGATGTCGTTCAGCTCACTAGGACGTGATACCTTTGGGACTGGGGTGATACAAGATGTTTTCCAAAGCCTCGGAACTCTCCCCTGTTCCAGACTCAGGTTGAAGATGCGCTGTAGAGGACTCCCCAGCTCCAATGCACAGGCCTTCAGCAGTCATGGCGATACTCCATCTGGACCCGCTGCTTTGCTGGCACGAAGTCTCCTCAGCTCTTTGCTCACCTGCGCTGCTGTAATTGTGGGTGGAGATGTCTCTCCTATGCTGGTATCAGCAGAAGGATGGGTGGAGGGTGCAGATGGGTGAGAGTGGGTTAGGGTGGTCAAACCTGTTAAAGAAGTTGTTCATTTGGTTTGCTCTCTTCACGTCTCTCTCGATGGTGGCACCCCGCTTCGAGCTGCAGCCAGTGATGATCTTCATCCCATCCCACACTTCTTTCATGCTGTTATTCTGCAACATCTGCTCCAGCTTTCTCCTGTACTGCTCCTTTGCCGCCCTGAGCTGGACTCTGAGTTCCTTCTGCACGCGCTTGAGCTCATGCTGATCACCGCCTTTAAAAGCCCTTTTATTCTGCTTCAAAAGGCCCTTGATGTCACTTGTAATCCATGGCTTGTTATTAGCATAGCAGCGTACAGTTCTTACTGGAACTACAATGTCCATACAGAAGTTGATGTAGCTGAAGCAGAACCAGGTTATGATCTGCTTTCCCAAGTGCAGGCAGCGGGTTGGTGCTGTATGCGTCTTTAACGTTTGCATACAGTAGGTCAATAGTCTTATTTCCCCGGGTGTTACAGTCCACATACTGGGAGAAGGCAGGTAATGTTTAATCCAGCGTCACATGGTTAAAGTCTCCAACGATTAGCACAAGCGCCTCAGGGTGCTGCATTTGTAACTTAGTAACAGTAGAATGGATGACGTCACACGCTATCACCATGTCCGCCCGAGGAGGGATGTAAACAATAACAACAATGATGTGTCCAAACTCTCTGGGCAAGTAATAGGGATGCAAACTTACAGCCAACAGTTCGATGTCCCTACAGCAAGTGGAGATTTTGACGTTTACATGTCCAGAGTTACACCACTTTTTATTGACATAGAGAGCGAGTCCTTCTCCTTTGTGTTTCCCGCAGGTACTTGCGTCTCTGTTTGCTCTAACTGTGCTAAACCGGGGTAGCTCCAAGTTAGCATCTGGGATGTTAGTTGTTAGCCACATTTCGCAAAAGCACAACAAACTGCATTCTCTGTAGGTTCTGACATTTTTCACCAGCGCAGCCAGTTCGTCGATCTTATTTGAGATTGAGTTCACATTTCCCAGGATCATAGAAGGCACAGAAGGCTTAAAACACCACTTTCTCTTTAATTCAGTGGGTTGAACAAAATGATTGCATAAAAATGTGAGGCAACTAAAGCATTTTTTTAACACAATCCCTCATTTCAGGGGCTCAAAAGTAATTGGACAATTGACTCAAATGCTATTTCATGGGCAGGTGTGGGCAAGTCCGTCGTTATGTCATTATCAATTAAGCAGATAAAAGGCCTGGAGCTGATTTGAGGTGTGGTGCTTGCATGTGGAAGATGTTGCTGTGAACAGACAACATGCGGTCAAAGGAGCTCTCCATGCAGGTGAAAGAAGCCATCCTTAAGCTGCGAAAACAGAAAAAACCTATCTGAGAAATTGCTACAATATTACGAGTGGCAAAATCTACAGTTTGGTACATCCTGAGAAAGAAAGCAAGCACTGGTGAACTCAGGAACGCAAAAAGACCTGGACGTCCACAGAAGACAACAGTGGTGGATGATCGCAGAATCATTTCCATGGTGAAGAGAAACCCCTTCACAACAGCCAACCAAGTGAACAACACTCTCCAGGGGTAGGCGTATCGATATCCAAGTCTACCATAAAGAGAAGACTGCATGAAAGTAAATACAGAGGGTGTACTGCAAGGTCCAAGCCACTCATAAGCCTCAAGAATAGAAAGGCTAGATTGGACTTTGCTAAAGAACATCTAAAAAAGCCAGCACAGTTCTGGAAAAACATTCTTTGGACAGATGAAACAAAAATCAACCTCTACCAGAATGAAAAAACCATGGAGAAGGCGTGGAACAGCTCATTATCCAAAGCATACCACATCATCTGTAAAACACGGTGGAGGCAGTGTGATGGCTTGGGCATGCATGGCTGCCAGTGGCACTGGGACACTAGTGTTTATTGATTATGTGACACAGGACAGAAGCAGCCGAATGAATTCTGAGGTGTTCAGAGACATACTGTCTGCTCAGATCCAGCTAAATGCAGTCAAATTGATTGGGCGGCGTTTCATGATACAGATGGACAATGACCCAAGACATACAGCCAAAGCAACCCAGGAGTTTATTAAAGCAAAGAAGTGAAAAATTCTTGAATGGCCAAGTCAGTCACATGATCTTAACCCAATTGAGCAGGCATTTCACTTGTTGAAGACTAAACTTCAGACAGAAAGGCCCACAAACAAACAGCAACTGAAAGCCGCTGCAGTAAAGGCCTGGCAGAGCATTAAAAAGGAGGAAACCCAGCATCTGGTGATGTCCAGGAGTTCAAGACTTCAGGCTGTCATTGCCAGCAAAGGGTTTTCAACCAAGTATTAGAAATGAACATTTTATTTCCAGTTATTTAATTTGTCCAATTACTTTTGAGGCCCCGAAATGAAGGGATTGTGTTAAAAAAATGCTTTAGTTGCCTCACATTTTTATGCAATCGTTTTGTTCACCCCACTGAATTAAAGCTGAAAGTCTGCACTTCAACTACATCTGAGTTGTTTCATTTAAAATTCATTGTGGTAATGTACAGAACCAAAATTAGAAAAAAGTTGTCTCTGTCCAAATATTTATGGACCTAACTGTATACTGTATCTAAGGATTCTGATTCTGCTATAATTTATAAAAAGTGTCCCCAAATTAGAGGAATGAGACTCTGATGAGATCATAGCTTCTTAAAATAAACCAAGTAATTTGTCCTGGAGGGCAGTTCTTTGTATCTTAAATGGTTGTCTTTTCCAAATTCTGAAAGTTACCGAAAATCCATTTCTCTTGCAGCTTGTAAAGTTGTGAGCTGCCCACTTACCATCGAATAAGCTTATGAGTTTCTAGTTTATTATCTTTGCTCATGTGAAGTGGCAGCGTGACTGAAGTGGGTCATGTGGTGCTGGTGGGCACACTTCATTCGAATTTAAGGCCCTTGCTGGCTGACTGCATTTATAAGCTGACCTCAGAACTCACAGGTTGGTAGTAGCCTGCCGGGCACTGCACCAGCTCCCATTTCTTATGTGATTTTAACAGCCAATTTGCAGAAAGTCCAATGTGTTGAGAAAGCATGACTTTTTATTACGCCTGTCACATTATAACTGCAATTTTAAGAAGGCTGAAAATGGTTCTTAACAGCTGTGTACATGCACCCATCATGAAGGGGAGCCCACATTGTAAGAGACTGTCAGAGGAAGGGCATTATGAAGGTGACCAAGAGCAAGGGAAAGTCTTACAAAATATCTTGTTAAGGACAGAAGGACCACTGCGCCTGTCAGAGAGCACATGAGCATGTCAGTGTGGGACAAATGGGACTTCCGGAGGGTGTTCGACCCTTTTGAAGTCAAAGGAGCTTATTGTAGCAAGGTGAACTTCTTGTTAAAAACTGAGACCATAGAGGCCTGGCAAGATGCCACAAGACCTTCTACATCTCAGGTGCCTGTAAATGGTCAGGTGCCAAGAAGAGGACTGGGAGAACTGGCAGGTGTCTATCACTGTCTCAAACAAGACAGTCAGGTCAACACATTGTAAGCAATGTGCAAAATACCCCATTGAAGTCGAAGGACCCTCTAGTGTTCTGGTTTTGGCTAAACACTGAAATCTTACACTGGTACTATGGAATACACAATAAACTACCAATGGACAATACTGTCAGTTAGGATATGCATATTTAAGTAAAAGACATGCATCCCACATCAAAATGCAATCTGCAAACACAAGCCACAGCACCGTGTACTTCTCACCAACATCATGCAGAACAGACTTTTCATGAGTCACGTGGAGTTACAAACTACTGCATTTGTGGGACTCTAAAATGGCAGCAGCAACTATAGATAAGCACATTAACACTCCTTCATAGTGGACCAGTTCACATAATGGGATCATCTTGAGGATGTAAGAAGACACTAGAGAACCATGGGAAAACCTGCTAATGTCACTAACAAAGCAGTTGGGCCAGACATTGAATCCTTGCCCCTGGGGTTGTGAGACATCAGCTCTACCTCATCCACCCAAAGCTTCCCTTCCACCACAAAGCACAAAATGGGGATGTGGGCCTCAAAACCAATTGCCAAGTGAGAATTTCAGCTTGGTCTGGATCCCCAGAGTTGACCCCCACCACTGGCAGCCAAGCCCCAAACTCAACAGACAGGTTTCAGACTTGCCTAGGACCAAAAATTAAGCAGATGACAGAAGATTAAGATGTCCAGAAAAGGCAAGAGAAATACCATTGGAAAACCCCTGACCTAGTCTTGTGGCACCACATGCAATTCTCAAACAAGATACACATCTAGGGGCACACTCACAGGATTTCTCCTTAAAACTCACCCCAGTTTCCTTCAGACCGTTCACTTTAAATGTTCAGGGGGGAAGTGTCCCATTTCTTCTCAAGCATTAGAAAAATATGTAATACTAGGGGGCTTCACCCCCTGCTCGCTTTCCTTGCCAATCCCCCCGGCCTGTGCTACACGCCAGCCACTTCACGTCTCTGCCGCTCGCGTATTTGGATTTCACTTTCACCAAACAACAAATCTTTTATTTCTTGTGGATACGCCTCTTCATTGGGAAGAAACACTACTTTTCCCTGATGGCAACATGAATTATATGATCTACAAGTCTCCGACTTAAAGTAAATCTGAATAATATCTGCATAATTCTGTCGTATCACCTATGTCCATATATTCAATCTCTTTTCACTGTTCTGTTATTTCACCGAGTAATATTTTCCATTTGTTTGCGCTAATGCGATCTTTACTATCATTTTTTGAAACTTTCGAATTTTAGTACATTCATTATCTCAATGTTTTTGAACCTCTTTACGACTTCTACTTTGTCTTCTACTCTTTGTCTTTTATTTACGGCCCCAGGTGTGGTTAAATCTCTTGGCACAAAGTCTCATCTCGTGTGACTTGAAATTATCTCATATAGAAATCCAAGAAAACTTCTTTGTCCGTGTTTTACAGATAAATTTCGTGTAAAATGTGATTCTTTTGGACGTATGGATTTGTATCCATTATTGGCTGTAGAGTTTCTAATATGTCCAATTGTTTAACTCTTTTGATTCTTAGTTTCACCACTTCTCCGTGATCATAAATATAAACTGACCGAATTGTGGTTTCCTTGAAATTAAACTTGCGGGACTTGGAATTATCTTTCTGAAAAAGCCTCGTCTTGTCCCAGGATTTTTTTTATATAATAGAGAGATAACTCAAAAGACAAGGAGAGAGGAAAAGAGAGTGAGCAAAAGAGTTGTCACTGAGAGAAAACAGAAAGCTAAGTTTGAGTTATCAATTCAGGAGCTCAGTAGCACAAGGTAACTGAAGCTTAAGGATTACTTTGTACATTTTAAAGAGTGCAGTGGCAGAAGAATCAGACAGACATACAGTACAAACACACAAACCACTGCAAATAATTCCAGTAAATGGCTAACCAGAAGACAGTACCTGAACGATGATTCAGGGGTCAATGTCTAAACAAGAATTACCATATCACAAATGTAATGCTGAAGCTGCCAATCCTTCTTCAGCACTTCAGAGGCCAGTGCATCAGCTGCCATATTACATTAAACAGGGCAGACAGCAAGAAATACTAAAGCATACAAGATACCAAATTGGAAAAAATAAATAATACTATATTGAAGAAAGGGGTGGCACGGTGGCGCAGTGGGTAGCGCTGCTGCCTCGCAGTTGGGAGATCTGGGGACCTGGGTTCGCTTCCCGGGTCCTCCCTGCGTGGAGTTTGCATGTTCTCCCCGTGTCTGCGTGGGTTTCCTCCGGGCGCTCCGGTTTCCTCCCACAGTCCAAAGACATGCAGGTTAGGTGGATTGGCGATTCTAAATTGGCCCTAGTGTGTGCTTGGTGTGTGGGTGTGTTTGTGTGTGTCCTGCGGTGGGTTGGCACCCTGCCCAGGATTGGTTCCCTGCCTTGTGCCCTGTGTTGGCTGGGATTGGCTCCAGCAGACCCCCGTGACCCTGTGTTCGGATTCAGCGGGTTGGAAAATGGATGGATGGATATTGAAGAAATAAAGTACATACAAAACAAAAAAAAATCAGAAGAGATATATTAATAACAAAAACTGGGTGAAATGGTGGCACAGTGGTGGCACTGCTGCCTCACAGTACAGAAGCTAGGGTTCGCATCCCAGGTCCTCTCTGCATGGAGCTTGCATGCTCTCCCCATGTCTGTGTGGGTTTCCTCCCACTGTCCAAAGACACACAGGTTAGGTGACTTGCTGACACTAAACTGGCCTCTGTGTGTGAGTGTAAGTTAATCCTGCAATGGACAGGCACCATGTCCAGGGTTGTTCCTTCCTTCCGCCCTATGCTAGGTGGGACTGGCTTCAAAGCCGTGAGCCTGGTCTGGATTAGGTGGGTTATAAAATGACAGGTCAATAACAGAAAGTTCCAGGTTACTTGCAGAGGAAGGCAGGCAGTCGCAGTGCAGTGTAGTGGTTTAGGCTTTGGAGTTCAGACCCTGATGTCGTGAGTTCAGAACCAGCTACTGACACCATGTGACCATAAGCAAGTTACTTGCCAGCCTGTACTCTAAATGGAAAAACAAAAGACATGAAAGCAAAATTATATATCTCAAATGTTAAAATCTGCCTTGGATAAAGGTGTCAGCCAAATACGTAAATGTAAATCCCTGACACTCCTCACACTTTACGACAGTTACAATTTATTAGGTTAAAAACAAAAAAAGAGAGCGGATGAATAAAGTCCTCTTATAAATAATGCTCTGCATGTCTGGCACAGGGTAGAAGGGCACCTTGGCACTCTCTTAACACCACTATTTCGCAATAGCTGTCTATCTTTAGTGGGCTACCCATCTCCTATCCAACTTAGACGTCACAAGGTATCAACACACTTGGCTAATTTGTTGGATGGAACATAGCTCGCCTCTTTCCAGTTTCTTGAAGATGAATTTACAATACGTTCCTTTTCTATTTACAGCTCAGATCTGTTCTCAGGACACTTGAATATGTTTTGTCTGCTCCTGTTTCCAGCTGTCTATTATATGGGCATTTTTCCTTCTTTCCTCTCCACCAAAAACATTTCCTTCCTGCTTTCCCTCCTTTGAGATTCCATTATTACATCTATCCCACTCACTCAGAGACGGATCACTAGACCTGTCACCTCCATTGTGTTGGAACACAGTTTTCCAAAACAGCAGAAATTGTAACAGAAATTCTAATTATCAACACAACCAATATAAAATGATGTATAGTGTTATTCTAGAGTTTAGCTCCTGATCCAATCTGTCACCAGTGTTCCCTTAATGAGCCAGACTCTTTTCACCACACGTTCCTGGAATGTCCCACTATTGCAGTTCTCAGCACCTCAAATATTCACCCCCTATTCTCCATTTTATCTGCCTCTATTCCTTGTTCTTGTATCATTCTGCCTCTTTGAAAATTTTCTACTTTCTCTCTTTTCATCAACAGCACATTATTTCAATAGCTAATATAGCAGCCAAAGTTGTTACAGCTTCCCAATGGAAGAACCCTGACCTTCTCTGTCTGGAGGTCCTCTTTTTATAAGCTTGCTCTTTCAGAACTTTCTGCCACTCTGGTTCAATGGTGTATTGGCTCAAACCACCAGAATGTGGGGAGGACACTATTTCTGTGGTATCAGTCCTACATAAATAAAAATGTTTATTTACGTCCAGATTATAAATGTTGTTTGCAAACAGGCAAAACCTCAGTCTGAGCCACGTTCGTGTCGCAGTTGCTCCACATTTTATCTCATGCAGTCAGTATGGTGGCCACCTGAACTTCCATTTTGGACAGTGTCCCAGGGCTTGTTGCATCTTCACGACATGTGTTGTCTACTTTTTCAGGGGGTTGTGCCATCTACCTTCCATTTTCAAAAGGTTTCACCAGTTTTGGTTAAAGACTGGATTATGCTTGTTTCATTAACTATTTAAAACTGGATTGTCATTTGTTGCATATCATTTGTGGACGTTGTCTTTGTGATTTATTTGCTTTATATGTGTAATAGCTGCATGTGGTCTTTGGGACAAAAAACAACCTGAAGACATATATTTGCTATATTTTTGAATTTGGAGAGGAGTCAGCTAACTCTTAAGAATTACCCAGTGTAGAGGACGAGGATCCATCTTGTGCCTGTTGCCCCACTGGCTTTCGTAAGAAGACACTGGCGATACCATATCTTAGCCGTATCACTGGCATATGAGTCCTATTAATCTTTGTCTTGTGAAAATACCTCCAGATAGACAATGTTTTTAGTGCCCTCCTTTGCTGAGGTTTTTCACCGAGCCGCGGTGATCGCTTCGTTTTGATGTAGTGTCTCTTCATCTGTGTCATTAGCATGACGTTGTTGTTGTGCGGTGCCATTTTCTGCACACAGGTCTTTCGTAGTGAGAAGTGAGGTGCATACAAGTACCCAAAAAGTGCATGCATGCACCATCTAGCGGCTGTGGTTGAACGTGAGCAGAGCAGACTGCTCCATACACACACAGATCTTTCGTTTATATGCGTTGTGACACCTGTAGGGTGCATACCAGCCACCCAACCCGACACAAACTAAAGCACACTTACAAAACTCTCGCTTTTATTTATCTTTAATTCAGCACACAGCACCTTACACAGTGCTCAGATCACCAACAATAGGCTCAGTCTTTTTCTTCATCTCTATTTTTTCTCTTTTGCTCTTCTTCTGCCGCCTCTACTCTACCCTTCGTAAGCTCTGTTCTCCACTTCCCGACTCCAGCTCCCAAAATGGAGTGAGGTGGCCCCTTTTATAGTTCACCCAGATGTGCTCCAGGTGCTCCCTGACTTCCTGGTGTAGTGGAAGTGCTGCAGTCCAGGGCTCTGGGATCGTCCAGGCGGTCCCCCAAAAGGGTTGAGCTTCCAAGCTCCAGTCCCATGGCCACAATGCAAACCAGGAGGGCTGCCCTCTTGTGTCCTATCTTCCAGCTGGGCAAGAACTCCAGCCATCCGCCACAGCATCTATTGTGTGGTGGGTTCTGGTTTTGCATTGATTATTGTTTTTTTGTGGTATGTTATAAATATATATTTATCTATGTTTTAGTTAGTACACTTTACTTAATATAATATTTTAAACGATGACCGGTGAGGGGCACACTCCTCAGGTGGGATGGGAAGACCTGGAGAAACTAGTAGTAAAGCTTTCCATGAGCAGGAGGTAAAGAGGTGACACATCTCCTGGCTTCTAAAGCTCATCTGCCTGGATACGTAGTTGTGGATTCTGGCTTTGGGTTGGCTCATGGAGCTTTGGGATGGTGTGTCTCTGACCCCAAGTGAGTGGAGCAAAGAGGACAAAGCAGCTGTGTGTGCATGTCACTGTCAAAAATCAGGGCAGCATGATGGAGGTGTACCGAAGAAGCTATTTGGTCCTTTTAAGAGCCACTTGCCAGCAGTCTACGAAAGAGGCTAATTCTGCTCCTCCAACTCTCGCACACATCTCGAGTTGTTACAATGGTGGCAGAGGTATGATGATGGAAGTGCTAGACGCAATTACCAGGTTTGAAGATTTTGTATGTGCCTTGAGGATAAGGCTTTAAAAGCTGGGAGGCAGTGTAGTGACTTAACCAGTGACAGAACTGGCAAGTGAATGTCCACCAAGGATGGTGAAATACTGCAGGGGGTGAAGGCAGGACCATGCATGCTGAAGGAGGTTAAAAGAACAGTGTGGCAGGTCAGACAGAAGACAAATGGGAAAGAAGACAGCCAATGTGGCTTTAAATCTATTGAGGACTGCGATCCCCCTTGAGGAGGAACAGCAGTGTCTAGCAGTGGAAGATGATTAGGGTCCTTACTTCAAGAGGCTAGAAACAGTCATTTCAAGGGCCATTTAACAGCTGCTTGAGACTGAGTGACATCCTTCCTCCACCATTCCTCAGTCTGGTACAAAATAGTCCTTATTTTCTACTTTCATTCTCTGAATAATTCTGTTGGCAGGTGACGAGGGGGCTGAATACGGTATGGTACTGACTAAATGCGAACATACAAGAGCACCGGTTCCCACTGGAACTGGGCAGGGTGGCGACTTGTTCATGTTCTTTTTTTGAGTGAGTTGTTATACTGTGATTAGTCACGAATGACCGTGAACTCATGATCCAACTTAATTTGTAAATTTTATTTTCTCTCAGTAAGCTTGACGTGTGGGCCTCTGGGCTTTCTCCATCAATGTCCTGCATTTTTTATGAATTTATTTTGTACTCTGTTTTGTCTTGTGTAGCTCTGGTGTGAGGTGGGTGTAGGTGGATGGGGTTTGAAATTCATATATGAAAATGTTTTCCCTTACTACTGTCTTCATTTTATTTGAAATCAAATAAAAAATCTAACTACAAAATAATAACTGAATGTTTTAACAACAGAAAGACATAACCTTGAGCTAGGGTGGCCACCCTGGCGCTACCATAACACCCCTGCTTTGATTTCAAATTAATGTAGAGGCGTCTCATGGACTGCCTACCACCCAGATCCATCTAGGTGCAGGTCTCCTTGTCTTGCTCTCTCCCAGCTTGGCCCTGCCTGGCACCTCTCTGAGTGGACCCTTCCCACAGCTGGCACATACCGGAGCCCTGAACTCTGAAGTCAATTATTTGCTGCTCAGGAGTCTGGGCCAGCAGTTGCTAACACAGCAGCAATGTCAGCCTTTGTCTCTCCACCTTGGCACCTGCACAGTTTTTCCTCCTGCTATAATTGCTTAAAGACTTCCCCACGGACTGCTGAGCACTCCTTTCAAACCTCAAAGCACACAGCAAATAAATTCAGTTATTATTTCTTTGCAGAAGCGCCATCACTTGGAAATATGAGACCATCAGTGTCCTCGGAAGGAAACTTCCAACTCGTCTTTAGCCTTAGCGGATTACAGAAGTGAGGATTTCTATCATTTGTCACAGCACATGTGAGCAAAGCCCTGACCTGCACATGGAAACTGTCACCTGCAGATCTGGGGGCTGGCACCTAGGTCAGCTAACCCATGGTAACATTAAACCATGAGGTGATTTGGATGTGTGCTATCTGCTCCCTGCCGCATACCACCCATAAAGGCGACATCCAGGGGAGGAGCAGACATGTGAGAAGCACTAAGGTGTGACTCCCTCGGACTGTTTTTCTGAAAATGTCACTGCACACTCCAGTGTCTGACAGGCTCTTATCCCTCTCAGTATTGATCTTCACCCGTCTGCACACCTTCAGCCACAGTTGTTTCAAGCATCCATCAAATGTTGGCCGACTGGCGTCAGTAGGCCCCTATGCACATTGCACGCCTCCACCTCCTGCCTGCACAGCACAACCTGCTTTCATCTTTGTTTGTTCATAAAACACAGAAACCTTTGGGTTTCGATTTATAATGGTGTAGCTGTAGAGAAAAAATAACATTCTCTGTAAACAGAATTGAAGCTTTAGAAATAAAATGTCAAGCATCCATTAGGCAAGAGCAAAAAGTGGAGGTTAGCTGAGGCATGGAGGAAAAACTCCACAAATTCCACCAAAATGGGTGAGAAGATGTAAGACTAAGGGTGACTCAATGGTGAGGCACACAGGCCAAACAGAGCATTGATAGCCAATTATCAATTATTTAGTACAGTAGAGCACCTTTCACTGCAAGCATCATCACTATACATGTTATCCAGAAATCACTGAGCTCATTTATATTAAAATGATTTTTATAACAGTGACTACTTTTAGTGCCTTATAAAGCTAATAGCTTCACTCACCAGCTTCCTCCACCCCTTGCCTGCGCTACTGCCAGCCACTTTGCGTCTCTGCCACTTGCGTTGTGAAGAGGGGGGCTGAACGCACCCCAAGGAGACGCGGTCACTCCTCCAAAACCCTCTCTTAAACGGTGATACAATGGGAAACAAAAACAGTTGTGTTTTTTACCTCCTCTTTGCTCTATCAGCTGCTGGCTTGCTGCTGCTGCTGCCATACCACGTGATCTGCATCTCTCACATTGCTTCGGACATTTAAAAGCCTGTACAGCAGCTGTCTTTGTCATCTACCCTTTGTCTTTTATTTCCGGCCCCAAGCGTGGTTAAATCTCTTGGCACAAAGTCTCGTTTTATGGGATGCGAGTTCTTGATATGTTTTAGTTTATAATTTAAAAACAGAATAAGAATCTGAAAAACTGAACAACGTCACATTAAAGTTCAATAAATTCTGAAAATAATGATACCAAACATATATATGTAGGTTTTAAAATCAGCCTGATTTAAAGCGTGACAAAAAATCAAACCCTCAACACGGTCCTTTCTTCCTCCTGTCCCTGGAGCTTCGTCCTGCTCCAGCTCCTGACTCTAGCTCCCTGTAGGAAGGCGGCTCCTTTTATATTCACCCAGATGTGCTCCAGGTGCTTGATGACGTTCTTCTGGCAGCACTTCCTGGTGTGGTGGAAATGCCACGTGAGCACCCGGAAGTACTCTGGGTGTCGTTGGAAGGATCTTCCCCCACCTTCCCTGGTGTGGCGGAAATGCAGAGCTCCCGGGCTTTAGAAGACTTGGGGTGTCCCCTGGCAGAAGCCATGGGCCCCCACGGGTTTGTGCTCTGTTTATTCAGGGCGGTTGCCCCCTCGCGGCCCAGGGGACGTACTGACTGCCTCCCCGTCCTTCCAGGCATCCCGGCTGGGTCTGGCCCCCAGCCTCCTGTGACAATATATATATATATATAGATATATATATATATATATATATATATATATATATATATATATAGTGGTACCTCTGGTCACGACCACAATTCGTCCCAAAACTCTGGACGCGACACAATTTGGTCGTGACCCTAACGTAATGTCCCCATAAGACTGTATGTAAATACAATTAATCCATTCCAGACCGTACAAACTGTATGTAAATAAATATATTTTTAAGCACAAAAATAGTTAAGTACAGTATACCATAGAATGCACAGTGTAATAGTAAACTAAATGTAAAAACATTGAATAACACTGAGAAAACCTTGAACAGAGAAAACTATTATTGTAAGAGTTCACGCAGACCCTTACAAACCGCTCGCTGTAAACACTTTTTTTAAGCACAGGGTAAAAAATTAAATGCCACTTCTCTTGCAAAACTTTTCAAACCATCCTCTACTGGCTTTAAATTCCTTACCTTCGCCACTCGAAGAAGGTTTTTTTTTCAGCAAATTGCCATGAATCTTCTCACATATGATCGGCTCGCTTACGCTATCCCCTGCAAGTTGCTTCTCATTCAACCACACTAGCAACAGTTTTTCCACCTCTTCCAGC
This sequence comes from Erpetoichthys calabaricus, assembly GCF_900747795.2. NCBI lineage: Eukaryota > Metazoa > Chordata > Cladistia > Polypteriformes > Polypteridae > Erpetoichthys > Erpetoichthys calabaricus. The sequence goes on from NC_041405.2 coordinate 50,451,619, forward strand.
ACTTGAGACCTCTGCTTGGTTAACATTATAACTCCTTTTGCAACATCAGCTGCTTTGTTAGGCCCTGTATACACAAACAAAAGAAAATGGGAAACAGAGAATGGTAAATCATTGGCGCGTACGAATGCGTGTAGGGAAACTGGCTGCCAGTGTTTTTGTTCGCCACCAGAGCGTGTGGTCGTGAACAGATGCAAAGTTTTGGCAAACTTTTTGATCGTAACCCGATTTGTATGTGTTTGGAAATGTTTGTGACCAGAGGTTCTACTGTGTGTGTGTGTCTATATATATATATATATATATATATATATATATACACACAGAGAGAGAGAGAGAGAGAGAGAGAGAGAGAGAGTAGATTTCTCTGGATATAGTGCCTTTCAGAGTAATAACTTTCAGAAAGTATCTTACAAAGCAATCAGTGTTTATTTTATATACTGACCTTCTCAGTGAGCACTTTCAGTGACGTACTGAGCAGTTAGTCTTTACATAGCTCCTGTCATAGTAGTCACTTTCATAAAGTCTCTTTATAAAACAGTCAGCCTGCATTTTACAGTATACAGTACTTTTCACAGTGAACTCTTTGTCCATCCATCCTTTTTCCAACCCGCTGAATCCAAACACAGGGTCACGGGGGTCTGCTGGAGCCAATCCCAGCCAACACAGGGCACAAGGCAGGGAACCAATCCTGGGCAGGGTGCCAACCCACCGCAGTGAACTCTTTGTGCCTTAGAAAAAATTGATTTTATGTAGCATCTTTCAAAGCAATCATTTTAATAAAGTCTTACACTTAGCAAGTTATCTTTTGTTAATATGGAGCCTTTCAGTGACTTACAGTGAGTCTTTATATAGTGCTTTTCAGTGTAGCCACTTTAATGGAGTCTTTTTCGAAGTAATGCAGCATTTTACATGGTGCTCTTCAGAATGAACACTTTGAGTCTTAGACAGCAATCAGTTTTATATAGCATCTTTCAAAGCACTCACATTCATGAAAAGTTTTACTAAGCAATCTATGTTTATTTAATATAACACCTTTCAAAATCAGCACTTTCAAGGATATAGTGCCTTTCAGAGTAATCACTTTCATAAAGTCTCATACAAAATAATCAGCATGTAACGTATATGGTGTTCTTCACAGTGAACACTTTCAACTGAGCAGTCAGTCTTTATGTAGAGTTATTTATTCACTCAGTACATTTAGGTTTTACATAATATCTTTAACAAGGATCACTATCTTTGTAAAGCAATTATTCAGAATGTTCAGTGCTTCATACCTAATAGTGTGCTTCACCAAAAATATGATCATTAAAGTCCTAATAGAGAAATAACAGCTCAGGTTAGGGAAGGCCGACACACCACACACAAACACAGGACCACTTTACAGCTGCCTTTACAGCTAATGGGCACATCTGTGAGAGGTGGACAGAAAGCCAACATCCCCAAAGAAAAACCTGTTTGCAGACATGGGGAGAACATGCAAACTGCACACAGACTGCGACTCAGGACAGTGACTCCATCAGGCACTCTGCGGCAGTTCCGCTCACTCTCAAAGTAATTACATGTTTCTCTACTAAACCTGAAGCATATGTAAATTTTATTTTGTGTTGTCCTAAAGGCACAGGTTGCAGCTTTCCTCTCCCTTTAAGGCCATTTGTAAGTATTTAAGATTTTTTGAACTTTTTAAGCCTTAGCCTCAATGTCTTAAGTTTGGGGTTAGGCCCCGGGGTGAGGCCTGTTTCTAAAGGGGTTTGGTGAAGTCATTTTTTTGCCATTTTGCATTGTAGCCTCATAACAAATAGTGCGCACTCTGCCTCCTACTGTCTCCCCCTGGAATGGCCACAAGAGTGTAAAATGCCAGAATGCACTTTGCTGTGATTAACCCACTTTAGAAATCACTTTAAAACTTAAATCGCTGATAAATATTTAATTTATGCATTAAACAATCATAAATTAACAACACAACAAATATGAAATTAATAATTTACAATAACTGAAGTAAGCAAAAGAAGACAATTATTTTGTCCGAATGGAAATAAACTAATACCTAAAGGGACCTTAAATAAAGATAAACAGGGAAAAAACACTAAATAAGAAATAGAAAATAATATAGAAAATAATAGGAAAAACTCTAATAAGCAAAGTCTAAACTACATAATCCTAATGGCAGAAAATGGCATGTAAACATTAATGCAAAAGTCTGATATATTATGAATTTGAAATACTGAAGAGGCAAAGAAAAAAAAATACCCAAAGGCAAGCAAATAGTTGAGACCAAAAAATCCAAATCTAAGAAGAATAATCAACAGACAACAGGCACGGAATCTGAGGCAGGAGGATATTCCTCAGGAGAGCAGGAACAAAGCTGTCATCCCAGCGGTTTGAAGCGAAGCTCACAGCAGGACATTGACGCGGACAAGCACAGAATGGCTTTCCATAAGACCCTGGGCCTTGTTTACCTTCTGTGCTGTGCCCACAGATATTTCTCATTCTGATTATCTTGTTTTATGAGTGAATGAAAAACTCGGTGTGATTCCCACTAGCCCATCCTTGATGTGTACATTCGTTTCAGATCAGAGTCCATTAGGAGATCTCACAGCAGTCAGAGGCAGAACAGACACGTCCACATATAAAAAGGCACCGCTATGCAGTGGCTGCCAAGCAACATGAGCCTCTCCGCAGGGCGCCACGTCTGTCACAACTAAACTGGGATTTTGGAGTGAAAGAATCCCAGCGTCAAACCCTCCTTGCTGCGAACACGCAGGGGCTCATTTAGAATAAGGAAGAGAGGTGTGATAAGAAATGAAGTTGTCAGCAGGCTATCAAATTTGAACTGCCGGACCATTAGCAAAGTCGTGTGCCTACAACATTCAAGTAATACAAACACCTGAAAGGCACTATATACAGCCAAGATAGGCTGTCAGAATGCACAGCATGAGTGATAATAAGAATTATAATGGAGGGCAAAGACATAAAAATTAGTTTGAAACTCTTATCAGTCACCTGCAGGGAAGGAAACTCACTTTATTTTAGGCGTGTGTTGTCAATTCGAAGCTGATTATATTAAAGGTTAAGGTTGGCATTTTTCACAGTCATGGCATAATAATAATAATCCTTTACATTTATATAGTGCTTTTCTCACTACTCAAAGCACTCTCTGCACAGGGAGAACCCGGGAAGAGAACCCACACTCTCCTTACTGCAAAGCAGCAGCACTACCACTGCACCACCTGTGAGGCATACTGCATATTAAGTTTCCATATGACATTGTGTTCTAAAGTAAAGCATTTTGTATAGATTTTAAAAAACAGCTAGCCTGCTCTTGTGTTTCATAATGGAGGTTATGGGTAATGGGGTCTACTGTGAATTTCCCCTTGGGATTAATAAAGTATTTATCTATCTAAACTTAACACTAATTAATGCATGTAAGTGCCATATTGAATAGCCCAGCATTCTGTACAGGAAGAAAGGTGGCCCTTTGCCAGGAAGGGAGGCCAAAGTGGATGGACAGTGATGGACTGGTGTCTCAACCATGTTGGGAACTGAACCTTTGGCTTGAGGGAGAACAGAATAATGGAAGGATTGGGGGAGTTAGCCTTTTTGGAGTATATACTCCCCCAACACAGAAGAAGGCAGCATCCATGCATTGCTGCTCTCATTTTCCAGACCACGGGGCAGGCTGGGAGTCATAGTCCCGTGGGACAGCCCAGCAGGGTGTGGTGGATGCTGGGACAGGCCATTACTATGTTATGACTCTTTGGTCTGGCCAGGAAGTACCTCCTTCTAGACTTTGCCCAAACACTGAGAGTACTACCTCACCTCAGAGAGTCAGTGTCGAAGGACAATACTTGTGTGGAGGAAGAGGAGTTGGTAGGAAGAGAAGAAAGAGGAAGGATTCACTGTCCTTGTAGTGTATATACAGTGCTGTGTGAGGTATTTGAATGAATTAACAATCATTATATTTGAACCCATGACTGTTTGTGTCAGTTGTGTCCAGGGTTTGGGGCTCAGCGACACCCTATATCTTCCACGTACACGATATGTGCTTGGTCTATTACAGGTCTGTGTAGCTGCTCACAGCCAGATTACTGGAGGTCCAGATGATCTCTTGTGTTGATCATTTTTTAATTCTGCATTACAGGATCACATTGAACGTCATGTTGCAAAAACGTGTGCATGAGTGGACCTTGTGATGGACTGGAGCCCCAAATGCTGACATGATACATAAGTCCAGCTGTTAAAACCACCATTCCACCACCACATGGCCTTAAGGAGGAAATGAGAATCTTACACTATTTTAGCTTAATGTACAGAGAATGCACAGGATCATGCTTAATGATCCACGCTCTGTGTTTATTTTCCACAAATGTCTGATTAAGTCTAGTCTTCGCTGCTTGAATCACATCTATCCATTTACTAACTTACTTAATTTACTTCCTCCTAATCAGACTGCAAGTGCAAGGCAGAGATGACCCTTGACTTGTTTTCTGGTCCACTGGTGGGCACACTCTGCACACATCCAAATTCATGTCACCTTATATGAACATCTTCAGTAGGTGGGATGGAGACAGAGAACCTGGGGAATAAAGCTGAAGGGCCAGGGAGAACATGAAAAACGTCTGAGCAAAAGATTTGAACCTGGGATAGTGGATCAATGAGGCTGCAGCACTAACTACAATGTCAACCAACGCAAAGGGCCATGGAGGTATGCATCTGCAAAGTGGCAAAAAGTGGTCAAAAGTATTCAATATTTTAATTGACGTTTAACAAGAAAAAAATGCAGCATTCTCAGAAATAAATACACAGCAATAAAACCCATACTGGCAGCAAGAGAAATGTAAAGTAACAACAGGACCACTCTGCCAGCATTCATCCCATATCATCCACTCTTGTGACTGTCCTGAAAAGGAGGAAACCTGACAGAGCCCAAACAGCTATAAGCAAAGGAAGGGGGAAATGGCAGCGTCCAGATGTGTAAAGCTGATCGATCCTGTGGGCACAGACAGAAGGCTGCACTTAATAAATATGGACTTACAGGGGAAGGAACTGCGAGTGATCGATTATTTTATGGCTTTTATTTGTAATTGATTAGATCATGGTGCAGATGGATGTTTTCACATCCACATTGAAGTCTTTAATCAGTGTCAAAACACTCAAGTTCAATCCATTGTGATTCAATGTTGTGTAACAACAAAATGCGACGATTTCCAAGAGGGTTCACACTTTTTATTGGCACTGTAAATCAACACTGAAGAACAAAAATAAATTGAGATGCTAGAATATTGTTAAGACCTCAATTAATATTCGATTCATTCCGTTTAATTGAGTGAGAGCGACTTGGCTGAAATGTGTGAGACATAGTCAGGGCCAACAGAATTCACCAGACTCCTTAAAACTGTGTACAATGGGACTCAAGTCTGAAGGTGGGGCTGCTCTCCCCTAATAATATCTACAGTGTTATTCATTGCTTACCTTAAGAATGTTATCAATGTCTCATTGTTAAACATTCACGGAATGAACAAATTTTAACCATCTTAACATAGCAGGATCATCAGCATGTTTAACAGCATAGGAGAAGGATGTGAAGTTTGCTCCTCATTTGTTAACCTGGCACAGTAGCACACTGGTAAAGCTGCTGCCATACTGATCCAGTATCCCGGGTTTGAATGCTGTACCTCTGTGTGGACTTTGTATGTTCTTTCTGTATGTGGGTTTTCCTCTGGCTACTCTAGCTTTCCTCCAACATCCCAAGGACTTATATATTCTAATAAATGGCGACTCCAAATTGTTTCATTTGGGTGTGCATGTGACTGCCGAGCATGGCCCCCAGTGACATTGACTTAGTTTAGGTGGGTTTTAGAATGTTATACTATGTTAGGTGAGGATACTCACAATACTTAGGAGAAAGTACAATTTTATGCAAAGCACTTGTGATAGCATCCCTTCTAGAGTTAAAGCTCATTTGCTCCCCTGCAATTCACGATAAAATTGCTCAAACACAGAATTATTTTGATGTGAATCTCATGTTCTATCACCTTCTAGTACTCAATTCACCCCTAAAATGTTAAAGTTACAATCCCATTCTGAGCTTTCTCCTGATGTTCAGAGATATCATTTAGCTTCAACAATTAACCATAATTATTAATTATATTTATACTAGTCATTTAGCCCATTACAATAACGGGCGCTAGAACAGTAGTGCATAAACATTAGTAGGAACAGTCTATATTAAATGGCAAGGGACTTTGACCTCATTCTTTTTGTTGGTCGTATTTTTCTTTCTTTCAGCCTTTCTTTTGTTGATGATTACTTGCTGAGCTGACCGTTCTTTGTGGGCTGCCGCTGTGTATTGTGTGTCTTTAATTTTCTGTGACAGTAATACTGTCTTGTACGTCCGCTGGCTTGTACGTCCGTAATATACCTTTAATTTTCTGTGGCGGTAATACAGGCGTGCGCGTTGGTAATATGCCTTTAATCTCCTCTGACAGTAATACTGGCTTGTATGTGGCTGTAATGTGAGTCACTGTATTGTGTACCTTTAATTTCCACTCGCAGTAATACTGGGTTGTATTTCCGTAAAACGCCTGCAACTTTCTCTGACAATAATATCACACATCGCACCGTGCCCCGCGCATGCGCACTTCACCAGAAGACATACACACATGGACACCTGGACTCACACAGGGATTTTTTAAAGAGGATGATGTGGAGATAGTGAATCAGGAAGTGCAACAGATTAGCAAGGAGAAAGTAAGGACAGTTGTGAAGATGATGAAGAATGGAAAAGCCGTTGGTCCAGATGACATACCTGTGGAAGCATGGAGGTGTTTAGGAGAGATGGCAGTGGAGTTTTTAACCAGATTGTTTAATGGAATCTTGGAAAGTGAGAGGATGCCTGAGGAGTGGAGAAGAAGTGTACTGGTGCCGATATTTAAGAATAAGGGGGATGTGCAGGACTGCAGTAACTACAGGGGAATAAAATTGATGAACCACAGCATGAAGTTATGGCAAAGAGTAGTGGAAACTAGGTCAAGAAGTGAGGTGATGATTAGTGAGCAGCAATATGGCTTCATGCCAAGAAAGAGCACCACAGATGCAATGTTTGCTCTGAGAGTGTTGATGGAGAAGTATAGAGAAGGCCAGCAGGAGTTGCATTGCGTCTTTGTGGACCTGGAGAAAGCATATGACAACTCGAGAGGAGTTGTGGTATTGTATGAGGAAGTCGGGAGTGGCAGGGAAGTATGTAAGAGTTGTACAGGATATGTACGAGGGAAGTGTGACCGTGGTGAGGTCTGCGGTAGGAGTGATGGATGCATTCAAGGTGGAGGTGGTATTACATCAGTGATCGGCTCTGAGCCCTTTCTTATTTGCAATGGTGATGGACAGGTTGACAGACGAGATTAGACAGGAGCCCCCTTGGACTATGATGTTTGCTGATGACATTGTGATCAGTAGCGATAGTAGGGAGCAGGTTGAGGAGACCCTTGAAAGGTCGAGATATGCTCTAGAGAGGAGAGGAATGAAGGTCAGTAGGAATAAGACAGAATACATGTGTGTAAATGAGAGGGAGGCCAGTGGAATGGTGAGGATGCAGGGAGTAGAGTTGGCGAAGGTGGATGAGTTTAAATACTTGGGATCAACAGTACAGAGTAATGGGGATTGTGGAAGAGAGGTGAAAAAGAGAGTGCAGGCAGGGTGGAATGGGTGGAGAAGAGTGTCAGGAGTGATTTATGACAGATGGATATCAGCAAGAGTGAAAGGGAAGGTCTACAGGATGGTAGTGAGACCAGCTATGTTATATGGGTTGGAGATGGTGGCACTGACCAGAAAGCAGGAGACAGAGCTGGAGGTGGCAGAGTTAAAGATGCTAAGATTTGCATTGGATGGGATGAGGATGGATAGGATTAGAAATGAGTGCATTAGAGGGTCAGCTCAGGTTGGACGGTTGGGAGACAAAGTCAGAGAGGCGAGATTGCATTGGTTTGGACATGTGCAGAGGAGAGATGCTGGGTATATTGGGAGAAGGATGCTAAGGACAGAGCTGCCAGGCAAGAGAAAAAGAGGAAGGCCTAAGAGAAGGTTTATGGATGTAGTGAGAGAGGACATGCTGGTGATGGGTGTAACAGAACAAGAGGAAGAGGACACGAAGATATGGAAGAAGATGATCCTCTGTGACGACCCCTAACAGAAGCAGCTGGAAGAAGAAGAAGATTAATTATATTTATATAGTGCTTTCCTCACTACTCAAAGCACTTTACATAAATAAATGAGAACCATTTCAACCACCATCAATGTGTCAAAAGAAGATCAGGGATCTATAATGACCACCTCTGTTTTACATCTCTTCTAAAGGATGGCACCATTTTTATAGGACAGTGTCACCTTCACTGAACTAGGGCATTTGGATCCACACGGGGACCACAAGGTAAGCACCCCTTTATGGCCTAACTAATACCTCTTTCAGCAGCAACCCAAGGTTTTCTTAGATAGTCTACCATCCAAGGACAAGCTGGGCTCAGACATGCTTAGCTTCAGGTGGATGAAGCACAGTTGGTATGGCAGCTGACACCCACTCCTCAACAGCTACTAGTTCAATAGGCCTAGAGATTTGAGACTAAGAGGGGCATAAACTCCAACAGAAAATACTTAAATACAAAACACCTCATTAGGACTGAAGTTAGAGCAAACTGAATATACAGTAAAGCATTCTTTTTCCTGACTCTACTGACACACTCATTAGTATTTTCCAATGATCATGGACTGCTCCATTGTCTACTGACCACTGATACAGCTTCTTAAAAAGGTATCCTCCATATCTATATTACTAAACCACAGTTTAATTTATGCACTGACGGCGGACGCACAGCATGCGCACTGCGCCTCAGAGTCAAACCCAGCAGCTTCCCAGAGTCAGTAGGTGGCGCCCAAACAACACAACCTGTGAACTAAACCTGCTCTAATCCACTGTGCCAGCGGTCTGTGTGGCATATTTGAATCACATAACGGAAAGAGTTCAACGATTTGTAATACAAAACCGAGCCCGTAGTTCCCAGAGTCAGTGCGTGGCGCCAAAACACCACAACCTGTAAACTACACCTGCTCTAATCCACTGCCAGCAGTCAGTGTGTGTAAGTTGGAGTATGCTTCCTAACAATAAATGACTTATAATAATAATAATAAAGACTTCTACCTAATGACACAGCCACAGAACAACAAAGACGAGACCGCATGGATAATACATGCAGGCTCCTACGACGCGCTTCAGACACACCAGAAGCAAAGACGTCACGGCTCCACAATGAAAGAGCTCAACTAACGGAAATACAAAATGAGCCCGTATGGATAAACACAATGAAGGAACGCTCCCACAACGCGCTTCTGACACAGCATAGGCAAAGGAGTCATGGCTCCAAATGGAAGGAGCTCAACAATTATTAATACAAACACGAGCCCGTATGGATAAAAACAATGAACGAAGGCACCCACACAAAGAAACCGCTTTAGTACAAATATATTTATTTAATTAAATGAAAAATTTACCATGGCTACGACCTGTAAACTAAACCTGAGGTAAAGCGTGCACGCCAGGTTGTACAGCTGCCCGAACGCAACCGCCCACACCACCGCATATACCACATTCGTTTAGTAATGTAGCCCTCCATGCCCGGACCCGCCGCCATGGTCACTTCAGCACGCGAATCCGCCGCCATCAGCAAACGACTTCTCGCTGACGACACAGCCATAGAAAAACAAAAAAGAGACTGCATGGATAAAAACAATAAACGAAGGCGCCTACAACGTGCTTCTGAAACACCAGAACCAGATGAGTCACAGCTCCAAAAAGAAACCGCTTTAGTACAAATATGTTTATTTAATTAAATGAACTTTCCCAGGACGCACCCACCCTCCATGATATTTCATCCCTCCAAGTATCGGAGAGAACAGAAAGTGATTGCCATTCTTGGATTTGTGATTTTTTCAAGAATCGTGGACTTGCTGGTAAATTCATAATACAAAACTCTGTTTTTGTTCCATGTGTTGAACAACTGAGTCACCTGAAATTTCTAAAAGTGTGTCTGTCCTTTGCTTCTTTCATTACAGCATGCTGCCATTGACTTCTGTGAGTCTTTGTATGCAAACACACTCACTCACACACGCACACACATTCACACACATTGTATTGCAGGTACAATTAAGAAAGTTTGAAAATGAACAGAAGTGTAAACATCAGTGCAAGGATCTCTACATCAGCATCTACTGGAGCATCGTGGTAATGTTCAACTCTGGGGTAAAACAGAAATTAGGTGCACAAAAAGCAGGATTGACTTTTAAATGCCACGCAAAAGAGAGAGGAGAAATGCCCAAACCGTATTAACAGACCATAATTAGGAAGGCAAAGAAAAAAACGACTGACACAACTTCGAAAGCCTGTTCTTATGTTATGATTATCTGACTAATTTAAAATTGGGCTGCATCAGCCTTGAAAGACAAAAATAACCGAATGTAAGGACTGTGGTGAAAAGTGCAAGGGAAAATCTTCAGTCTCCAGTTCACCACCACTCTCGTTCACAAAGGCTCTTCACACTCCAGCAACAGTTTTCTTAAAACTGTTTTTCCAGCATAGGGTCAAGGTGGCAGCAGGCCAAGCAGATCAGCTCAGATTTCCTTGTTTTGAGCTGCAGAGTGCAGCTCTTTCTGGGAAATTTAGGGGCATTACCAGGCCAACTGAGAGATATAATCTCTCTAGTGTGCCGCAAGCTCTCCTCCCAGTGGGGCACCCATCCATATAACATGCCCAAGAGATGTAGATTGACTGGTGAACTGTGAGTTTTGTCTTTAGATTTAGCTTCCCCGCTTCACCACCATGGACCAGTACAGCTACCACCATGCCAATACACTTGCTGATCTCACATTCCCTTTTTCCAACACTTCCTGAACAAGATTATGAGATACTTGAACTTCATTAAGGGCAGTTGTTCAAGAAGACAGCATGATTTCAGACTTAGAGATTCTGACTCTCATTCCAGATGCTCCACAATTGTCAGCAAATTGCTCGAGTGTGTGCTGTCACAGTCAGAAAAGGTACCCTTAGCTTCCCCATCTAGACACCCTTACATCCTCAGCTGTGCACTGATATCCTGTCCATGAGGACTTCTGATGAGTAATAATCAATAAGACGGTCACCCAGGAGGATGCCATAATAATGTGGGATTTGAAAAAGAAATCTTACTTTGGTTAATTAATTATCAGTCTTGCCTTTGGCAATGCAGATAACATCCAAAAATTTGACAAAGATCATACTTTATTTACCTTTCCTTTTCCTCATCAAAGACTCTGGCCTTCCAACTTATATCAAAGTAACTGCGGCATGCTCGTTTCAAGGAACAGCTTAATACAACTTTTTGATAAACACAAGGATTAAAGAAATACAGTCATATGAAAACGTTTGGGAACCCCTCTTAATTCTTTGGATTTTTGTTTATCATTGGCTGAGCTTTCAAAGTAGAAACTTCCTTTTAATATATGACATGCCTTATGGAAACATTAGTATTTCAGCAATGACATTAAGTTTATTGGATTAACAGAAAATATGTAATATGCATCATAACAAAATCAGACAAGTGCATAAATTTGGGCTTGTTATGATCAAATAACTCAATTTTTTCTCATCAGTCCAAAGCATTTTGTTCCATAATGAATCTGGCTTATCTAAATGAGCATTTGTATACAACAAGCGACTCTGTTTGTGGCATGAGTGCAGAAAGGGCTTCTTTCTCATCATCCTGCCATACAGATGTTCTTTGTGCAAATTGTGCTGAATTGTAGAACGATGTACAGATACACCATCTGCAGCAAGATGTTCTTGCAGGTCTCTGGAGGTGATCTGTGGGTTGTCTGTAACCATTCTCACAATCCTGTGCATATGCCGCTGCTGTATTTTTCTTGGCCTGCCAGACCTGAGTTTAACAGCAACTGTGCCTGTGGCCTTCCATTTCCTGATTCCATTCCTTACAGTTGAAACTGACAGTTTAAACCTCTGAGATAGCTTTTTGTAGCCTTCCCCTAAACTATGACACTGAACAATCTTTGTTTTCAGATCTTTTGAGAGTTGCTTTGAGGATCACATGCTGTCACTCTTCAGAGGAAAGTCAAAGGGAAGCACAACTTGCAATTGACCACCTTAAACACCTTTTCTCCTGACTGGACACACCTGTCTATGAAGTTCAAGGCTTAACGAGCTAATCCAACCAATTTGGTGTTGCCAATAATCAGTATTGAGCAGTTACATGCATTCAAATCAGCAAAATTACAAGGGGACCAAATTTTTGCACAGCCAGTTTTTCACATTTGATTTCATTTCATACAACTAAATACTGCTTCACTAAAAATCTTTGTTCGGAAAACACCCCAGTACTCAGATGTTCCTAGGAAATGAAAGACATACCACTGTTATCTTTTTTGTTGAAAGTAAATTATTATGCAGGCTGAGAGGGGTTCCTAAACTTTTTCATATGACTGTATGATACATGCCTATACAAATTGACATGTAAGATTGGACGCAGACAGACAAACATATAACATACAGGCTGGCTGTTTACTGGTATTTAGAGTTCTACTTTATCTTTGCACAGACGATCCCAAATCTTAATGGATGATGTCCGGTGCTGTGTGAAGTTGTTGCTTTGTTGCTGCTAAAGGTTCAAGTAGAGGATTCTTCTTGTGTTGGAGTGCACTCTTTCTGTTTGCTGCGTGATCTTTGTCAAGACTGGGTTGCTGCTTCCTCCCCTTGCCTTCTGCTGTCTTTTTCCACTTCAAAGGGAGAAGGCATTACTCATTCTGGCCCAAGAGTTTAGATGCTGAAGTTCCGTTCTTGAAGTTATGGCTTCTCTGCCTTGTCTTGACAGACATTTGGTTCACAAAGAGAAGAGGATTTCACTTTTTCAGCTCCTCATGGAGTGGGGGCCGCTCATAAGTTCTTAGGTTTCAGAAGGTCATTTTGTGTATTTCTCCATCTATAGAGAATTCCCAGGGAGTTCATTGAGTGTCCAGCAAATATGCCAGAGAGAGAGCTTCTTCAGGATGATGCATGGGGTTTTAAAGAAAGGTTGAACCTTCTTCTCCTGATTTGATTATAATCACTTCAAGTTACAAAATCAGTGTTTTTAAATAGGTGGGTTCTTCTGTCCGTCTTAGATGTCATCCCTTGAATTGTAAATCTTTGTCCTTGCTCGAGTACATTTTGTGCCTTCTGGCTCAAGAGTTCTGCAGAAGGCCCTCTGGAAATATATCAACTCTGATTTACACCTTTGTTATCAGATGAAGTCCAAGTAGATCCTGGTACAAGCTGGAGTTCAGTCACTTAGTTTGGAATGCATGTGGGGAAAGGCACAGCTAGTTGCTTGCATCCCTGTTAAATATGCTTTCTTAATAGGCCTAGTGTGCCACAAAAGCCTAGCAGAATGGGCAATGCCCACTTTGTCCTACACAAGAGTGATAAACAAATCACAGTCTTGATGGAGTCCAACATGCACTGTGAACAAATTTTACTTAGCGTCAAGTATTTGGACACAACTCTCACTTCATTCATATATGGAATGAATAGGATGCAAAAAAGGCCCTGTTACTCCATATTTCTGCCGCAGCCCCCACAACGCATGCTGATGTGTTATCCAGCAATGGTTAAAAGGTTTTGTTCAGTTCTGTGTGTTACAAACTCAATAGAGTCTCAAGAGTGTAAAACACAGAAGAAACATTAGTTTGTTGTATGCAACAATTGAAATTACACCAAAGTTTCTCTGCTTAACACAATGCTTTTTTAAAGTAACAAGATTAAAGAATGCTTCATTAAAAGAGACCTAACAAACACATGGAATTCACGTAGGGCCTTACCCTATGTAGAATGCTAGACAGTCTCCATCTTAGTTATGTGTTAAGATTCAGCCATTATTCAAGGACAAGGACAAGTATTACAAAAACATTTTCTCATACAAAAGTCAAAGCCTATTTTAGAGCAGTGCTTCTAAATCTTTTTGGTGTCATGACCGACTTTTTTAGATGTAAGCGTCTTCATGAAACACCATCTCCCATTGGGAGACAAGCGCAATTGTCTGAGCAGCATGATGATTGATCATGATTGTCGAAGCTGCGACCCACCACTACTCCCTGCAACCGCTTACCAATATAACAAATAGCAACTTGCAATCCACTGGCGGCAGCTCTTGGCCACGACCCAGTGATTGAGAAACAATTTTAGAGGTTGCACCTCCATTATGCATGGTACAACTGCTGAATTGTGAGTGTCAGCAACAAAGAATATTACCGAGGGTGATGCTTCCACTTCCTCTCCAGGTGTCCTCTTCATGACGACAGAGATGTCATGTCAATGAGAATCACTGGAATCAAAGCTGCCATCTCTATCCCGAACTAAAGGATATTTATATCAGCCAGTGACAGTCGCTGGTGCTTCCAGTTTTCTGTTCTTCATTGTACAGTTATTTGTCACTTTTTTTTTTTTTTTTTTTTTTTAACTTCCACATAGTTTACTTGCTATTTTCCCGATACAAATACAATTCAGATATTTTTTTTTATATAATCTCAAGCTTCACCAGGAAAGCTGGAACAAAAATTATGATAACAATAATTATAATGGTGCATTGGATTGCAGAACTATAAGGCTGCTGATTCAATCCCTCGCTCTGTGACCCTTAATCTACCTGTTCTCCAGTTTATAAAAATATATGCATAATTAACTGTAATGAATACTAATCTTGTAACCTACCTTCAGTAATGTGTCAGTCAAATTACAAAAATATAATTAATCTGCTGCTGGCTCGTGTGAACATCCATGCTACAGGTCCACACAGTTTAATGATTTTTGATAAATGATGAGCTGATCCGCTCCTGCCTGCTCTACTTTAAAGCACCAGAAATTACAACCCATACCATGAAGAACAGTTTAGTTTTATTCGTATATAAAGGGAAACACATTTTCATGCAAAATACTCTAAAAAAATATTTTTTTAATAAACTACAACTTCAGAGATCTGGGCTGATTTGCCAGCCTGGTCTCTTTCTGTCCACTTTGCATGGCCTTGTCATATCTACATGCTAAAGATGTTCAAGTTATTTAAGACAGCAAATGGCCGTGTGGGGGAATCTCTTGTGAAAAATCCATGCCCAACAAATTATTTATTGTCCAAAATACACTTGTTCCAAAAAACGTTTTCCTCATGGCTCTGTATTAGAATATGTGCATTTGGGAAATGATGGAATAAATGATCTATTGAAAACATTTAACAACACTGGTCCTACAGTGGCAATAAGCTCCTCCATGACTCTTAAAGAACAGTATGTGTGCCTATCCGGAAACAAGCTTTGCATCGGATACTGATCATTCCACTGCCATGGTGGAAAATTTAAAGCAACCAATTAAACATAGGAGAAAAAAAGCAACAGAGAGGTGAAGAAGAGGATGCAGACAGTGTGGACTGGGTGGAGAAGAGTGGGAGGAGTGATTTGTGATAGAAGAGAACCTGCAAGAGTGAAAGGGAAGGTCTATAAAACGGTAGTGAAACCAACTATGTTGTATGGCTTGGAGACAGTGGCACTGACGAAAAGACAGGAGTCACAACTGGAAGTGGCGGAGTTGAAAATACTACGATTTTCGCTCAGAGTACCGGGAGTTAAGACAGGATTAGGAATGGGTATATTAGAAGGACAACACAGGTATGACAGTTTGGTGGCCAAGTGAGAGAAACTAGATTGAGATGGTTTGGGCAGGTGCAGAGGACAGAGTAGAGGTACATCGGAAAAGCAATGTTGAGGATGGAACCACCAAGCAAGAGGAAAAGAGGAAGGTCAAAGAGGAGGTTTATGGATGTGGTGAAGGAGGATATGAAGGCAGTTGGTGTGGTAGGTGAAGATGTAAAGGAAACGGATAGATGGAAAAGGTTGATCTGCTGTGGTGACTCCTAAATGGGAGCAGCCAAAAGAAGAAGAAGAAAAAAAAACATGCTGACATGTTTCAATAGTGATATTCTACAGAGTAACCAGTGTGGGAAGTCAATTCAAGTGTCTGAAGATTTTTGTACCACCGTGTTACCCTGGCAAAAAACCCCCAAAAAACCACGCACTTTCAAATTACATCACAGCATTTTAAAATTAAGATACACAAATGTTTAAATGGGAACAATACTTCAGTGCTCTAGTGTTACACATGAAACATGTATGAAGCTTGTCTTTCCAATGGCTTGTGTTTTACAGTTCATAATGGAATGGAAAAAGTCAAAAAAGTTGATAATGGCTTGACTTGCTGTTTTGTCATGGTAGAGTAATATATTGCTCTACTTTCCCCTTTTGTATTATTAATATGTAGCCTTTGTCAGAATGCCTCAAATCCCACAAACTTACCACTGTTTATAAGGTATTATAGTATATAACTACTCCCCACATTCCCTTCTACATCTATAACCTCAGGCAATTAGGTATAGTAAAAGACAAGCAGAAGTTAAGTTACAACTTAAACAATGTATTATTGATAATATTCATAAATAACAACAATATGCAAAGTACATTTGAATATTGGCAACCATACAACCTGATTAAATGGTGATGTGTAGTTTCAGGTGGCACACAGACTTGTTAGTTACTTAAAAATGTCTCTAGTTAAAGCATCATTCAGCTTTCTTCAGAACAGGCTGCATTGCCTGCCTCAATATGGCTGCTGAGTTGTGCTCTCCATTGTGTTGTCTTCTTCAGTTCATGGTGTGATGGTCTTCGTCAGTTAGGTAAGAGAGATAGTGTGAGGTTAAGCAAGTAAATTTATAGATGTTCTGTCCAGCCCCTAGAGCCAATAGGGCGTCATAGTACTTAAAGGCCTCGGAGAGAAGCCAATTCCAAACAGCCATACCTCAGACCAATGGGGAAAAAAGAACATCTTAACACCTGCCATCCCCCAAAACCATTTGTTGAGCTAAAGTTTCCTTGTGGGGGTTGAAAGACTTTAGCAGAGAAACACTCGCCAAACTGGTTTAAGGCACATCCCCCCCATCTCTGTGGTAAAATTCAAAGAGACTCAGTCGTAAAGGGGGGTAAACATGAATACTTCTCACTAATGTAACACTAAATTACATTGCTTTGCCTAAATTACAAATAAAGACATACAAAATATTTATCAAGTTATATGCAAAATCTTACATCACAACACGTGCCGTATCTGTAAACCCTTCATACAGCACTAACTTTGTCAGGAAGCACGTGGCAAGCTTGGAATGCTTTGGAAAAACTGACACTGTGATTTTAAAGTCTTCACAGAGTTCTAGTAAAATAATCTGATATCCTCAAATTACAAGATCAATGACCGAATTCATGAAGTCTGACATCCCCTCTGAGCAAAAGTCACATAATGCAACGATGGCTTTAAATTTACTCAACTACTCAGATAAGACACATCTAAAAAACAATGTGGGACATTGTTTCAAAAAAGACATAAAAGTGGTCCTATGTGAGGATGGTCTTCTTGTTAGGATTACCAGGTTGCCATGTCTGACAGAAAGAATGGAACGATCGAAGGAGAGGTCCTGCTCACTCATGTCACTGACCTCACCCTGAATGTCACCATGGTGGACACACCCAGATTGAGTGGCTGCTTCTCTGTCTTTGGTTACAAATCTTCACGAGCCTGGCTTAGAACTCAGAACATGAAGGACACACACCTTCACAAAATGATTGCTGAGGGTAGCAGTATTTTTTGTGTACTGTCCTTGTCACAGCCCTTTTTATCTCTTTTAAAATGTTTAACATAGCAGGCAAGCATGGGCTGAAATTAAAAATACTGGAGCGGTGTCTTTGACAAGAGAAATAAGAATTGTTCCCAGCCAGGATGAGACAGTCATCATTACATTTACTTTGTGACATGACATGTGAACACTCTGTTGAGTCACACTTAACATTTAATTACATGCAAAGAAAAATATTAAAATTAGATATGAATAAATAATGCATAAACAGTATACAAAAAATAAATAATGCACACTTACATAAGATAGATAAATAATTAAGTGTAGAGTTGTTTTCTCACGTCTCTAAGTAATGGTCCAATGATAGGGCAGTTGGCCAGGGTGGACAGAAAAAAAATTTAAAAACTTCCAGTTACGATGGACAAAACAAAAACCCAAAATGTGTTGGGGTTCCAGGCCAAAAGACCATCCAGCCCCCACTTAGCATTCTACCTAACATAAAAGTCCTTAAGTTCTTTATTGATTTTTCCTTTTTTTTGGGTCTCATGGCAGGTTGGGGTATCCGCTTTCATTCAAATATCATTTGTGGACTTTGATCAGGTGGTAGTGACAGAGAACGCAACCACAGAAGAACCAGAAAACAGTGTAAAGATTAATAAAGATTGCAGATTCATGGAAGTGTATGATAATTCTATGAATATCTAGTTTATTAAGGGTAGAGCTAAGATGTAGTTACTAAAAGGGCAAATTAGAAAAGGGGGTTTTAAGGAGTTTCTAAAAATGATCTACAGTTTTGGCCTGGCATATCTCTATTGGCAAGATATTCCAGATTTTTGGTGCATAATAGCAAAACGCCACTGGTCTTTTGTTTTAGGATTGCCAGTCTGCTATTTCTGACAGTGAGAACGGTAGTGATAAAAGGAGAGGTCCAGCTAACTCATGTCACTAACCTCATCATGAATGTCACCAGAGTGGAGGAAGTCACTTCCTGATTGTCTGCTTCTCCAGCTTGGGTTACAAATCTTCAGTAGCCTGGCTTATACTCATAACATGGAGGACACACACCTTCACAAGATGACTGTATTTTTTGTGCACGGTCCTTGTCTTAACTTCTTTTAATTTTGGCTCTTGGAATAGTAAGGAGACTGCTATTAGAAGATCTAAGGCTAGGACATGTATTGTAAAATATAGGAAGGAGCAAGATTATTTAAAGGTAAAATCATTTACTACTTTAAGCAGTGCAGTTTCTGTACTATGATTTGTTCTAAAACCCATATGAAACATATCAAGAATAGAATGTTTACTTAAATAGTCATTCAGTTGCTGAAAAACTACTTTTCTAGAATTTTACTTAAAAAACACAGATTAAAAATTGGTCTAAAGGTGTCAAGTACAGAGCAGTCAAGATTATTTTTCTTATTCTGGGGTTTAACTAATGCAGACTTTAGACCCCCCCCTAACTTAATGACGAGTTAACTACAGTATGTCAAGTGCACCATCAATGAGCGAGACTTCTTTAAAAAAAAATCCTGTTTCAGACTGGGTCAAGGACACATGTGGAGGGTTTTATTGAGAAATTATTCTATGGAGTTCAGGAAAACTATCTCAGTGAAGGAATTTAAGTATCTAAAAACAGCATGCAGAAGTTCAATAAGATTCGTTATGGAGGGATGCATTATGTTATTTCTAATATAAAAGAGCCTCACAGGTTTTGCTAGATGACAAAAACTAAGTGTCATATCTCAGGACTGGAAGGTCCTAGTCTCAAATGCTTTCAATACTGACTGGCCACCATCCAGCCCCATCAACTGGTCCTACAACATTCTTTAAAGGCAAGACAAGGTAAACTTGGCTCAGTAGCCACTGACTGAACATGAACTCTCCTGGTGCCCCCTCAGTTGTGTAGTACAGTTGTTGTAGTGTTGTCATACATAGAGAGTACAGTGAAATTCTTATTACATGCATGAACAACATGCAACATGTCCTCAACCTCTGGAGCCATGAAAAATAAGAATGAATGCAAGTACTCCATTTTAAATTATAGAAAACTTAAATCTTCTTCCCTAATGTATTCCTCACTGCTAGCTGCTTCCAATAGTTTGCATGTTGCCAATAACCAATTAAGGACTCAGCCTTCACTCTGCGGCCGGAGACAATTTACCACTAGGAGATGGTGGTGGGTTGCACACGGATCTTGGATTGACCCCTCAGACTTGGTGGAAACCTTTGCAAATTCACCAGAGCTTCAAATATAGGAGTACAAGAAGAACAGTAGTGTCAAAGTGACAGCCACACCACACATGGGTCCCACCTGTCTTTCTGGAGATGGTCCAGTCAGCCATGCTGCAGATTCCCAGCATGCCGATGGTTTGACATAATGCAAGCCGAACAATTCACCTTGAAAACAAGCTCCTTAATTTAAACTGTGTTTATTTAATGGAGACAAGACACAATGTTTGATTTGCAAGCCCAGCGTGCAGACTGAACCACACATCACACAGAGCCCTCTACTTGGTATCTTTGACAACAAAACTAAATAAATTGGCGTATGTGAGCGTGGCTTGGCAACTCCAAAACACATCTGTATGGAATGACAAGCGTTTAGCTTTTGAGGGTCCTGGCTTAAGGAAAGATAGATAGATAGATACTTAATTAATCCCAAGGGGAAATTCACATTTTGATTTTGATGTTGGAAGAGTTGTACTTTCTCCACTGTGGAGCTGAAGGTTTACTGTAAAACCAAATCAATGCACAGAGTGTAGGCGTTTTACTCACGCTGGCCTTGGCACCGCTGCTGTCGTCAGCTGGCAGGCCTGTTCACACAGCAAAAAGGCTTGAGGCCGCCAACAGCAGAAAGTGGCACGCTGGTGACTAATAAGACAGAACAGAGAGCACAGATGTGTGACCTTTATGACTACCCACTAACCTGCTTGGAAGCCATAATGTCAAAGCCTGTTCACCAGCAATGCTGTGTAGTAATAAATAAGGTACATTAGCAAGTGAGGGTGCAGCTAATGCTGCGGTGGGCTGGCGCCCTGCCCGGGATTTGTTCCCTGCCTTGCGCCCTGTGTTAGCTGGGATTGGCTCCAGCAAACCCCCGTGACCCTGTAGTTAGGATATAGCGGGTTGGAAAATGGATGGATGGGTGCAGCTGATGCCCTTAAAAGATGTCACTGGCAAAGAGGACATAGTAGAGGACTAAAAATGCAGCGCAGGAAGGCAGTTACAGTTGAATACATCAAGCTCGGGTCCTGACAATTTGTGCCACCAAAGATGAGAGGGAACAACACGGTTGAGGATTTCCATAATCAAGGCAAGCAATATCTGTATTGTTCTGGTGGGTATGGGCCATCTATTTATGGCTGATCACTTTGAGAAAGGCCTGCTAATCACATAAAGCTGGTGTGAAGGAAAACAAAATGGACAAAATGGTCAAGAAGATGAACACACTGAACAAACACACAAATATATTGCCGTTCACAGCTGGAAACACTGTAGGTTTGTGCACAGGTCTGTGATAAAAACACTGCTCGTCTCAAAAGAACTGAAAGGTGGTGAAAATGGAGCAAACCAATGAGACTGTCTCTTTAAAAAGGAACTCTCAATGGAAAATTGAAGACTTGACTCAACCTTACAGGTTAAAAGGAACAGCCAGGTTTGCCTATTCCTTCTTACAGAACTTTGTCATTGGCCTACTGAACTGTCTCCAGGTAGACATCAGGTGAACATCACTGAACAGGTCACAGAAATGTGGTGGTCATTAGGATTTAGTGGCCAAGGAGTTAGATGTAAAAGTTCCCACCTCCAACACACTGTAAAGTTCTGCTCAAGACTCTAGACCTGCCTGTACTCCAGCTGCATATAAATGTAATCAAAAAACGGAACTAGAGCACAACGGGTAAATATTCAACATGCAATAGAATTCATATAAAATAGCTGTTTTTTTATTATTTTACTTGATACGTCTGCTGTGGAAGCAGCACAAGCCTGCAGTCATAGGTATTGAGGTCAATATACATTTGAATGCTTCTGCTTCAGAGATTTAACATCCTGGGTCCAAGACCCACATTCCATGTGGAGTTACGACATTTTCTCCCAATGACCGTGTGAGTGTGTGTGAGAGAGAGAGAGAGAGAGAGAGAGAGAGAGAGAGAGTGGGTTGATGCCTGCCTTGTGCCAAGTGCTATGAGGGTACGCTCCAGCTCCCTGCAATTCTGAGCCAGATTAAGGAGGTTTAAATATTTCCTTTCTTTTTAAATTGTCCTCAATTCACAGTAAGAGGGATTAGAAGATGAAAAGAAGAACAAACAGATGACAGCTTGAAAAATAGTGGCTACAGGGATGAGAGAGAA